>NW_017256500.1:1252086-1257838 GCF_001594055.1 Mycetomoellerius zeteki
CAATAGCTACCGTAGACATTAATCGCCGTCGAGTCGAAGAAATTTATTCTCTTTTACTTTTTTGCCCCGCGCCAGGAACATTTCCGTTTAAAGACGATTCTTAGACCAAAATCGCGGTGACTCGGCCCGAACGAACCGCTCGGGAATCATAAAATTGGGTAAATCATTGGCCGGTCCCCGTTGGTGCTAACCGCGAGCTAAATTCTACTCATCCGAGGAAGAAGGTGTGGTACCGGCTCGTGCTCTATCTGCCCGCCATCCCTCTCTCTCTCTCTCTTTCTCACTCGCTCTGTCTTTCCGGTCGTCCCCGGGTGTTAGGTGCATAAACACGGGCAGGTATAGAGCTGCAGGTAAAACCCATGGTGGTCGGTGGCCGAGTCTCGCGAGATAAACTTTACTGCATATAGGTAACACGTACAAGTAGGTACGCGATCCTTAGCCACGCGTTGTAAGCGGCACGATGGCCATCCGTTATCGCAATGATGATTCGCGACATCCGCACCTTGAGAAACCATCCACCGGTATTGCGAGCCGACCCGCCGCGATCCACCGTTGTGTGTTCCTCCGGGTTGAATCCTTGAAAATTCATGTCGACGATAATGTAAATTTAGCAGGCAAGGATATTCGATTCCGCGGAGAGCGGGAGACTATCGCGATGTTCAATGACTTTGAGGAACATTTCGCAGAAACTTTTTTTGTTTGATATTTTGCTTTATTTTTCCTGTTTTACTTTTTTTTCTCATACATATATGTTTTTCTTTTCTTTATTTTATTTTATCTTATAAATAACAAAAGTTGAAAAACTTGGGTAATTCCATATGCAAGTCAAATATATCGCGTCGTCTTGAATAGCTAATCATTCGGTTAATGGCAAATATTTTCCTTGACGGTACAAATAGAGAAATCAACATATGTAACGTAGTCGTATATGTTTGAATTAAATGTAATTTTGTACAAGGTTTGCGAACATTTGTCTTCCGTTATAGCAGCTTTAAACGATTATTGCTCCAGAGTTTTACATGATAGTTAAAAGGTGTTAATGCGATAGGAATACTCGTGGAAGGAATGCTTGCAAAAGACGTGGCTAAAGAATAAAATAATGATCAAATTTAAATACGTAGACAAAATAATTGCAAAAATTGCAAGTATTACTTGTAAATGTCTCGATTTAGTAGGCATTGTAATCGGCACGCTTTATTTTCGTATCTATGATTAATCTATTGATATCCAATTTCTATAACATGATTAGATCACAAATGCTGCAGAATGTTACGAGCGGTACCACTGTAGAAACATCGCAAGACGCATAAACGCGGAGAGTTAGGAAAGACCGAGTGTGAAAGAGACGGAGAGGAGAAAGAACGAGGCTATGGAACGATGCAGGTGCTGGTCGATTCGTGTCGTAGGTACGCATGCATCGGCCCCGAAGACGAATCCATTAGCCGTGAACGCGGATTGAGCAATAAACCAACTGGGAGGTAAGTCGACTCCGGCCGTCTCGCCTCCTCCCGAGAAAGAGGTTCTTCCTTTCTCTCCTTCTCGCCGTGGTTTCGGTTCGCCTCTTATTCCTGTTGGGCCCGCATTCTCATACAAGATGTCGCGCCGATAAAAGTTCCCGAAGGCTCGTGGTCTCGGGGCCCACCCCGAGTAATTCATTTAAACATTCCCGGAGGTGGTCGCACGACAAATTACTCTCACGAAACCTTCGCACGACAGCCAAAAGCTCCGTCGGGATCGTCGTAGGCCTATCTCCATTGAGAGATCTCCAAAAAAAAACGCAACCACCCCTTCCCTTTCCCTTTATCCTCTCACGATCATTTCGTCTTCCTTCTTTCATCGGCGTTAGGTCTTTTTCCCCTCCTTCCCGAACCGCGGCCCTGTATGCGGCATAAAACCTGGTGACACTTCTCACCCTCCTTAAGAGGCTCCTCTCCGGCACGAGCTGGCATCGAGTGAGACTCCATAGAGGTGAGGAGGATGAGTAAAGCATCCGAGAGGCATCGGGGGTATCTTATCTCTATCGGTATCTCCGTCGGTTGTTTCGATCGACGACAAAGTAATACCGTATTCCACGTTTACACGACGGCGCGTACCACAGTGGCATCCGTTTAGCGCCGATATTATATGATTAACGTTGCCGTTAATAACGCTCGCGATTGAGATAATATCTAATGATATATAATTATTGAAGAATGATCGCAGAAACATTTTCCTCTTTCTTATCACATTTCTTTTTATTGAACGAATGTTGCTTTTCAATTTCTTAATTAGAGCCTGATTTTTAACTCAAATTGTACATTTTATTTTTCGTTTGGCACTTATATCGTAATCACGCTGATGATCGCGTTGCTGCTAAGTTGAAATTGGTATTTGATATAAAATTATCGCAAAATCGTAAAATTTCTCCTGTCTTATTTTATATATTGAATAAATTTGATTTTCTTAATTTTTAATTATTTTTATTTAATTATTTAAATTTTGTTTTTAATTATTTTTAACTAATTGTCAGATTGCATATTTTACGTTTTGTATTAAAATAAAGAACAATAAATAAACTCCTCCTTTTTTATTGTGGATAAATGGGAAACTTTATTCTTAAATTTATTTAGAAGAAATCACTTATTATTATTATTAGATATTATAACTATTAATATTATTATAACTTTCATATTATTTAATACTATTATAATCTCAGTATTCTACAATTCTAAAAGAAACTGATATGTTATTTATAAGTACTGTGTCTATAATACAACAAGTCTTCGGAAAAGTCCACATTTCTTGGTTGATCTTTTTTTTAAATTAATTGATAAATGTACCTGAACATTTATAGTAATTAAGGCCCACCAATATAAGATTAACTTTGGTTTAACTCACTGTGTGTATGTGTGTGTGTTTAACTTTTCATAACTCCAAAAATTAGAAAAAGATAAGCAATAAGTTAAACCGAGATTAAGTTAATTTTACATTGATGGAATCGGGTTCTAATTACTATATATTTTTCAGGTACAAAGATTTATCAATTAGCCAGAAAACGCGAACGTCTTCCGACGGCTTCGAAGGAATTGATCAATCATGCGACAACCGCAGTCTGCGATTCGTATCTTGGAACGAGATCTCTCATTGACGCGTTTTGCTCCGACCATCGTGTATGTTATCCTCGGGGAACGGACACGCCTGTCAACCACGGAAATCAGGATCCACTCGAGACTACTTGGAATAGTGTGTTGCTGTTGTCTTTCACTAGTCCGTGGAACGTGCTGTCGGGATCTGTGGGATACGGACAACTTCCGGAAGCGTGGAGATTCAAGATTGGCCGAGATTGCAGCGGCGTCGAGCGTACTCCCCCTCCTCCCTCTCGTTCAGCGCTAGACGCGGCGGGGCAACCCCTCGTAAATAAAGTGTCGAGATGCGCGCCGAACGGACCGCAGGGTGGCTAATATATCTCACGACTCGGTTAATTGACCCGACGAGCCTCGCGTACGGCTCTACCCGTGTATCCAATTCGTCTTGACACCTCCAACTTCTTTTGGGATTCCGTGGCGTATGGTCTACAGGTAAGAAGAATGCGCGCTTTGTTCGTATCGCCTTGGAAATCGCTCGGCCAATTCCGATAATGAAGAGCTCGGGAGGATGCGCATGAATAATAATCTCCAGGTTGCAGAGTATGCCGGCATTACGCATCACGTGAATTAAAACTGCTTTTGGAGGCAATATTTCCTTAGCGACGAAAATTAATTAGCTGCTATTCTTGCTTATAGTTAATTTCTTTGGTGCTAAACCGCTTCGTCAAAAAATTTTTAATTAAATCTTTGTAGAAGTAAAAACTATTTCGGTAAATAATAGAAAATCTCGTTATATTTAAAAATGTGTTTTATTTTCAAATTATCTTATTTATTATCGTAAATTATCTTATTATATTAACCTTTAGGAGCAAAGGATCTATTTTTAAAATAATACAACCTTTCTCTCTTTCTCTCTCTCCTTCAATAAATTTGTTATAATTTATTATTTTTTATTATATTGTCTCAAAAAATATGACATTGTTTCAAAGCCAATCCTAGATAACATAGAACATTCCAACAATATTGCAGCAATGCAATTGAAAATAAAACACATTTTTAAATATAACGAGATTTTCTATTATTTACCGAAATAGTTTTTACTTCTACAAAGATTTAATTAAAAAGTTGCTACAATATTGCGAAAATGTTTCATATAATCCGAGGTAAGTTTCCTCTTATGTAAAAGTTAATTTAATATCAAATTCATGTTAATCTTTTCACGAATAATATTAAGAACTACAAATAAATATAACATCTGTGACTGTACAGGATGTTTTCTAACAGCAATTGATTCTATTTTTAGAATTTATAAACGATCGTCTTCCTTTCATTCTACGAGCCATTCCGAATTAAAAAATAGCATTTCCCATGGTGCGACGTAAAAATACAACAGCAACGGTTCGCGGAATCAATTACCGTTCGTTTTGCTCGGTGCACGGGCTACGATAGCTTCGCCATTAATCATGCCCGCGCCGTGCACGATTGTTTTTTACATCGGGGAAATTGCACGCCTGATCCAAGCTGCCAAAAAGTGGGTCACCATCGAGATGAGAACCGTCGTGAACCGGCGCGGCGCGGTGCGAACAACGAGCGAGGATCGAGCGTAGCCGTCATTACGATTACTCGCACGTATCCCACACGTGGTCGATACGTTAATTATGGGGAGGACTCCATAGCTACGACTGACATCGCGCACGTTGCACGGGAACCGCCTTGGGCGACGCGCGTTCCTCGGTGTGTCGTCGACCATCAGTAATAGAACACGAACGCGGTGTTTTTTTTATAGCCGCGCGTACATCACTGTCCGAGCGTATCAGATAAAATTAACTGACAATTAATCGAGATAATCGTAATGAGATTTAAATAAAATTCGGAGGAGACTCTACCTCTGACATACGTGAGTCCCGGTCAATCTATTATTCTAAAACTCCCGATTTCAATGAAAATAGTTTTGCTGTGATTTAAAATTGAAATACGTTCCTATTAATATTTAACAACATTTAAAAGTTCTTTGATGTAAAAGTTTTGGTAGCATCGAAGATAGCAGGTTATACAAAGTCAATTTAAGCCCGACATCTTTGATCCATCCGTTGTACATTGTACAATTAATTCGGTGTCTCATCTTATTGCATATGTATATATATTCCTCCTTTCCCGTTACTTCGACACGATAGTCTGGACCACGTACGTTTTACGAAGCACGAGACTGAACATTAACTGTTATAAAATCTTCGAGATTAAATTATACGACGCGCGCGGCGTACGGCCAAATATCGGGGTTGCTATTTTTTGCACGCTACCATTTTGCGACGGTGGTGATGGAAAGGCATTCGCGCCACGGTCGTCATCTGTGGGATCTTTCGAAGCCGAGGGGAGATCAGGGGTCATTTGAGCGAAGAAAATTCTGATTACGCAACAGCGAAGGGGGAGGCAGAGAGGGGGCTGCTCGTTCGACGTTCCGGCTGGAACGTCGCCTCCGAGGGAGGAAGATAGATGAAAATCGTGCGAGACAAGAGACTAGAAGGTGGATGCCGACGGGGGCGGCGGGGGTGGCGAGGGAGGAGTGGATGGAAGATGACGAGGGGAGAGGAAGAGGGGGAGGGAGGTGGGAAGGGGTCGCCCACGCACGCGTAGGATAATTGCACGCGTGATTCTCCCTTGGTGTGCCGGTTCTCCTTTTCTTTCCC
>NW_017256500.1:1257862-1339800 GCF_001594055.1 Mycetomoellerius zeteki
CATGCGTACGTACGTACATGCGAATACGTACGTATGTACACGCGAGTTAGCATCTGCATGCGAGAGAAGCCCGAGCGTAAGGAGATCTTGGTCTCGCGCGGGACGGCAGGGGCGGCCGGGAACGGGGAAGCGGGGAACCGGGGGGGAGGGAGCAGGGGAAAGGAGTGGAAGCGCTTGAGGAGGAGGTCAGAGGTCAGCCGCACTCTCGACGAGGCAGACGCGACGCCCACCGAGCGACACCCACGCGAAAAGCCTTCTCCACGAAGCCCTCGTCTTCTTCACCTCTTCTTCCTTCTTCTCCTCCGCGTTCCCTTCCTTTCTTCTGCCCGAGCTTCTCTCCCCTTGCTCGCGCGCTTCTTTCGCTTCTTTCCGCTCGCGTCCACGAAACGCGCCGACTGCGCGAGGACCCATCGGTTTCTTTTTTTGACCCGGACTGTACATTACATATATACCGATACCGAATTCTTCGCGTATCAACAGGAATACTTCGGCACGTTTTTGCCTTCGCATCAAATAATCGTACGCTCGCACGCAGGACGTCTCGTCCAGGTGAGTCATAAAAGCGGAGGAAGCTGTTCATTTAAAAAAGTACGATAACAAATACGAAAAAGAATTGTTACGGAAAATTTACATTTAATTCTGATTATTAATAATAATAGATACACTGACCTTTCTCTTTTAAAAAATACGAAGTAGCAGAGCAATACACAAACAATAATATATTATAAATTAATTTCTTCATAAATCATGAAATCTAATTTTTATTAAGATTTTAAAGAATTAAAAAAATAAGGCTACTATTATTTTATAATTAAAACGTGACTTGAATAATATTATTATTACCTTATAAATAAAAGATGTTACTGTAATATTTATCATACAAAAATTGCGTCAGGAAATTTCAATTCGATACAAAATCAAGAGCTGTCATTTACATTTGATGTCCATTACATTTGTCCATCATGAATGCGTGTGTTATAAACAAATTTTTCTGTAACTGTCAAGATGTTACGCTGCAAGTTATCAATGTTATTTACAGTTATAATGCATGCGTTAAGTAACAGAATAGTTTCGCAGGAGTACCACGGACAGTCACTTATTCATGCCGTAAATCGAGACGATACGCGCGAATGATGAACCGAGGATAAGCGTTCGCGTTACGAGACGCGCGATGTGTTCGCGTAACCGGCGCAGTGACGAGCTAGAAACGGCGGCACTAAATCAACAGGCAAAATTTATCGCTAATATTTTTCCGACGCGCAGTTAACTGTCGCGCGGTCGTTAGCGGTGACAAAAGATTCGTAATTTATCGAGTCTCCGGTTTAACCGGCCGGGGTAAAGTCTTCCGCAGCGCTAAACTTTCCGTTTACGACTACTTCAATGGATCGTGAAGCTCTTCCTTTGTACGCAGCGTGAAACGCTTACGGATGGTGAAACGCTCGTTCCTCTCCTCTCCGTCTTCTTTCTGAATTCGATTATCTGCTCGTCCGCGACGGGCCAACCGGTCAATCGTGCCGTACGATGCTCGGCGTTTATAGCGCATTGAAGAAACGTTATTAACGCGAGCCTTCCACGATCAAGACATTTCTCTTCGTGTTGCGAAGACGACTTGCATCGCTTCCCTCGCGACAGACAAGTTTCACGGTTCTTCTCAATTACGCATGAAACGGTGAAGTATCCTCTGCACTTCGGATAAAAACACTTATTTCTTCGGAAATTACACGTTGAAACAACTTTTTTAAATCTTGAAATATTTTTTTAAATAATTTTTAAACGAACATTACAGATAAAAGCAACTTGTATCAATTCCTTATGTAATTTTTGTTATAAAGTTCATACGCTGTAATTTGACATTTATTTATTTGTAGTTGATATTCTCTGAAACTTTTAGAGTAAATTGTCATTTTAAAATCTCACTCTTAAAGATTGAAAAAATTCTTTTTCTAGACTAATTCAATTTTCAGTCTTTGGAGTGAGAGATTCTACTCCAAAGAATTTAGAGAGTACCTGTTAATATAAATTACGGTATAAATTTTCATTCAATTATTAATTTATGACGTATGTTGAAGAAGGATAATATTGATAGCATAGAAGTGTTTAATTCGCAAAATGATAGACATATATTTTATATTGGCAAATTTGTTTTACAATGAAGTCGTTTCGCGATCGCGATGCAAATGTGAAGATAACCGTATTCACGGGTATTTAGCGCCGGCTGTTAAAATAAAAAAAGAAGTTTGGACCAACGAAAGAAATCACGATGGACTGGGAAGCATTACGAGGGATTACACCGGTAAGTCTGGACTAACTGGCAGCCTGACGTCATAATCTTAAGAAATATTCGGGCGACTAACTCTACCGCCCCGCGTTCTCGCTTCGTTCTCCACCCTCCTTCCTCTCCTCCCTTCCGCCCACGATTATAGATTGGGGATCGAAGTTGATGCTGCGCGGGGGGAGCGAGAAAAGTGACGCGAGCAAGGAAGAGAAAAGGATACAAGGCGTGCGAGGATCGAATGAGTACGAGCGAGGAAGGAACAGTTAGACGAAGAAGGAATTTATTATACTCCTGAGAATTTGAGGTAAGAACTGACGGGGAAGAGATCTGGACACGATCTAAGGTAAATGCTCCAGCAGATCCTCGAGGTGATCACCAAGATTTTCGAATCGATCAATTAAGCGGCGTGTGGGAACCGTCCGATCCGGTCTCATCCGTCCGTCCATCCGATCAGAACCAAAAAATCAGATGTTGATCTCTCCGCAAACCTGTAATCCTCCCGAAAAGAAAAGAGAGGGCTCCAGCTTCGAGACGGGATTCCCTTTCTTCCTCGTGTCTGCTGCCTTTCCTTTTAGGATCACCAAATATGACGAGAGTATAAAAGTTGAACGGAAGTAAGATGTAAATAACTTTGTATACAAGGAATGTAGAAGATATAGTAAAATTCTCCATAAATATTTTTCACGTCGATTATTACAACGATCTGGTATAATACGATAACATTATCTACACTGAAAAAAAAGATTGACTACTGCAACAAATTAGATGGTAAAATATGGCATAGTATTTTTAATTGGCTGATGCAACCAATTAAAAATGCTATGCCATATTTAATCATCTAATTTGCTGCAGCAGCCAATCTTTTTTTTCAATGTAGTTATCTTTGAATTCAATTATCATATAAAAATAACACATTCATCCTAGTTGATACCAACCAAAAGTAACATAACATAATTTCGTATACAAAGAATGTAGAGAATGTAAAATTTTCTACAGAAATATTTTTTTCGTTGATTACTACAATGATCCGATACAATAATATTATCTAGTATCTAAGTATAGTCTTTGATTTGAATAAAACATAAAAATGGCACATTCATCCTAGTCGATACCAACAAAAGTAACATCTAAATTATTTTTCTTTAATTTCGCATAAATTTCAATAACATAACTATTATATAATATACCATCTGTTATATTACATTTATATTGTTGGATGCAAAAATTATAGCATAAATTTCATGTTACTTTCAATTGTTGTCGACTGGGATGTACATAACATTATTATTTCAAGTTATACATTTTATACATTCCCAATAACGCGATAGGAATGAAGAGATTTATAAAGATATCGTGGCATCGTCACTATGAAGAGAAAACAATCTCTGATATCAGTTCGATACGCGTAGTGAAAACTCTAGGATCAAGAAATGCAAATGCATCGGACTTAGGTTTCTCGGCAGCGTATCGTAGCGAAAAACAGCACGACGTCATGATATTTTACCGAAATAAGCGATGACGTCGGTATACGCACGCGGTCCACCGGCGACGTCGTCGCTGCCATTACCGTTCCACACGCGTGCGACCTTTCATTGTGCGACAGTTCCGCGGTGGGCACCAACGGCGAATTAAGGAAAGTAACGTATCGCCGTTGGCCGCATCGCCGCCATAGCAGCAGGGAACGATGTGTCTACCCTCTCCGAGGGCGGCGAGAAATCGAGGCTTAATCTCGCGGCGAAAGGGACCCTAAACGCACGGAACGTGGATACGATGATCTTAAATTCTCGCGAGGGCCCTACTCGATTACCTGCCCACGCGATTTCTCGAAGCTAACCTGAGCGTCAGGACGAAACACGGGGTAGGAACATCGGAAGAATACGAGATAACATGGGCGCGGACGAAGAGGAGAGAAAACGAGAGGAGACGGAGGAAGAGAGCGGTGAGAGAAAGAGAGGTCGAAGAAAGAAGGGATGGATGAAGGGAGGAGACGGAGGAGAAGGAGGAGAGTGTGTATCCGTGACAAGAGACTAGATCTATGCTGGTGGGACCACACGTGCGACGACGACGACGACGAGGACGACGACGACGAAGACGACGACAGCGAGGAGACGAGAACGGATACAAGAGTATGTTTTCTGGGTACCCGGGACAATTTTTGGTCGTTCCGGAGGCTGTAGATATCTCGCTGCAACGAGGCGTAAGGAATATCCGAAGGATCACGGACGGCGCTGCCGTCTCTTCTTTTTCTTTTCATTTTTCCCTTTCGATGATCCCCGCGATGAAGAGGGGAAGAGAAAGAGGATCGATCCTGAACGAGGTAGATCAATGGACTGAGGGAGGTAAGAATCGAAGGATGGTAAAAAGGGTAAGAGACGGGAGAACCGGGAACGGACCACCGGTGACGTCCTTGACGTTTTATCGTTATCCAGTTGATTGGGCTGAAAATTTGACGAACTGGTTCCGGCCGTCTTACCGCCTTCCGTCCCTCGCTTCCCGCTTGACATGTTTCTTTCCTTCGTCGCAGTTCGGGACGCGTTCCGCGGCGGGATACGCAATCGGACAGTTCACTTAATGCGACGAGATGACGATAAAATTAAATATATATAGAATATACCGAATATATTGCTCCCTTATTTCAAAAGTCGAAGAATGTGATTTTCGAGTTATTGTACCATGAATGAATTAACTATAAACCAGATAAACATTATCTTACCAATTATCAAAAGTAAACTTATAACTTTATTAAAAATTGTCATATCATCATAACTCAAAAAGAGTGGTTTTTAAGTACTGTGAAACGTAATTAATGACAAAAATGACATTTGATTATGTTAAAAATATATTTTTTGTTCATATTATTTGATCAGTATATTAGAAATAATTTCTGTCAAGTTGAAAAGTAGTTTTCCTTCTTTCCTGGGAAGCTTAATTTTTTGTGCTGCGTCACTTATTTTGAAATAAGGGAGTGATATATATAGTGTGTGGGTGCATATATACATATAAAAGATGGTACATGATGACAAGATAAGAACAGAATATGCGCGTGAACAACCACGCGAGGATTAATATTCGTAAAGCGATTTTGTTGATATTTTAGCAGTCGGTACGGTCACGAATAACGATGAGGTAGCGTGACGTCGGTTTATGCCACAACCAGATCGCGATCTGCACAAAAGAGGCGTTTATGCGAAAACCAGATCTACTGATGGCATGAGTAGAGAGACAGCCGTTGACTCTGTCGCATCGGCGCGTTAACAAAGAGCACACGTTTCTGCATCGACAATGACGGCGTTGGAGAGAAAAAAAACGTGTGTATATAGGGTGTCCAGAGTTTCCTGAATTTTCTTTATTACATAAATTTTAGAGTTAATTTAAAGTAGATTTGCATAAATATCGAGACACTAAAAAGCTTTCTATGATAAGCCATTACCTAAGTTTTAAGTTTTAAGCCTTAAGAAATTAACCAATCGTTATATTCTTCTAACAATCGAACAACTAGTTAGTCGATTTCTTACAATTTATGACTTAAAGCTTAGGTAATGACTTGTTGTAGAAAACCTCTTATAGTTTTCGAATTATAACAAAATAGATTTAGAGAAATTTACGAGATAAGAATTTTAAGAATAAAAATGCGTAATAAAATATAATAAAGGAAAGAATATAAAAAATATTTTTTTAAATTTCGAAAGATAAATTTATATATTAAATATTAAAAGATGAGACTTCAAGCCAAGTAATCAACTGAGAAAAAAATTAATTTCATAATATTAGTCAAGAAAACTATTAATATAGATTTATAACTTTTAATAATAATTAAAATATTTTATTCATTTTATTACATTTGAATGAAAATATAATATAATAAATAAATATAACTGTACGATTACTTATCAATTGTTCTAAATATAAAAATTTTACAAGGTGTGTGTGTGTGTGTGTGTGTGTGTGTGTGTGTGTGTGTGTGTTTTTTCTAAATTGCAAAGTGTATAAACAAGATTTATCATTGTTGTGATATTAAAGAGATCATATTTCAATAACCATTGAAAATCAAATCCGCGTTGACGTGACATGTTTCTCGCACGAAATTAACTATAGAATTCGCTGTGTGGAATCCACAATGAAGCGTTATTTCCCTCGAGACACCCTATAGAGGCGCGAGGGTGAAGGGGAACGAGAGAGGGAACGAAGAAAGGGCGAGACGAGGAAGAGGATTGTCGCCGTTCGAGATCCACTGGCGAGAGCGCCATTCTGGGCCCGGGTGGTCTCCCGTCAATCTGCTGCTCATACTGCTTTCGGCACAAATATCCTCCGAGGATGTACTGGGTCCTACCTCCTCACGCTTTTTACTTTCTTTCGACGATGCACATAACAGGCCGTCTTTTCCCGGCTCGTTACTTCGCGAGAGTAACGCGAAAAAGGATAAGCAAAATACGCTCAGAAAGCGACAGGGATTAATGTGTTCGCAAAGAGATACAATAAGTAGCTTTTACTACGAGCATTCTACGAGTATACTTAAAAGTTAAAGAATATTGAGAGGAGCATTAATATACAATTTACTAATGCAATTCGTAATAAACAGAAACTCGTAATAAACAGAATGGACATTTGTCAAGTTGCTTAGAGAGGAACAAGGAGTAAAAACGGAAAGAGTAATCCTTTGCCAGGTGGGATAAAGATGCATAGGGAGAAGCAACATTTGAAAGAAGACCGAAAATCAGTGAAGTGCAACGTCGCGAGAGATTCATACGCGACAAGGTCTCTTGGGAAGGAAGGAAGGCCAAGATCTCGTAAACCAGAAGATTAGGATCTGAGGCGACGGCCACCCACTCCGAGTTCGCTCATTTTCGCTCCTTTTCTTCCGCCTCCTCTTATCCAGAACTCCATCTCTCTTTTCCTTGTTCTGGAGCATTCCCGGGTCTGTCGGACACGTTAAACTGCCGTCTTTGCTTAGCGACAATTAACCGTAAAACTTCTAGAATCTTATTTATTTTTTTTCCCGCTGGGGTCACGTGCAGTACCTGAGTGAATAGAAATATAAGAATCGTTTTTCTCAGAATCATTAAATCTATTAAAAAAATGTCATTAACCCGAGAGTAGGCACCTAATTTTCTTTACGTAAACAATCACTTATGCCCGTTTCTACCAATGTAGTTTAATTTTAATCTCAGTTCACATTAACTCTTCATCTAAGAATTAGAAAAAAATGAAGAGTAAGTTGAACTGAGATTAAAATTAATCTCCATTGATAAAAATGGGAATTAGGGTTTTTTCATTCCCTAATTAAAAATCACTATTATTAACATGTAGCATATTATTCGTTGTTCTTGAATTTATCGACATTTGAGAACATTATAGATATGGATTTACTAACAATTTTCGGAAAAAGTAAATTGAAATCAAACAAATGAAATAAGCACGTTAAGTAGTTTGTTATGACAGTATGTTTAAAAAATAAAGATATTAATTAATATATTTTTTATTACCAGAATTTGATAGAATTGCATATTTAAAGGTTTGTAAAGAATAGTAATTAAAAAAAGAAAAAATATCATATGTTAAACAATGTCCATTTTATAAGAATTCACATTTTCTTGTTGCAGAAATATAAAAATACCCATAGATAATTATTTTTAGTTTAGGTTAAAGAACTTATAATTGTATTCCTGCACAAAGTTACAAAACTTTTCTTCACGATACGAGAAAGAAAGATTAAGATTATTAAGTATAAGCTTATTGTCCGAAATAATAAATGAAGTTGCAATAATTACGTTAATTGAGACTTGAATCAAGAACTTATTTTTTCGACATTTATAACAAACATTTGATAAACATTGAATAAACATAATATACGAATATAATAACTTTATTGACACGATGTTCTCAGCTTATCTATGAATAGAAGATTTATACATGCATGTTTCATTCATGGTAGCTTGGTCAATTTTTGACGTGGGAAGACATGAAAGATTTCCGCGATTATTAGAGAAGCGACTGCAGAAGTTCAGATAAGCATAAACGCTTTAAAAGCCTATTACAGCTATCTGTCTTAATCTACTGCCAAGCGATTTAGCTTTAAGTAATACAATATTTTCCGAAGTTTCCGCAGTTTGATGTAGCAGGAAAAGCGAAAAGGTGTTGGTGGTCGGATCGGCCACGAGATAAGATTTTCCTGAAGATTGATCGGTCACTTCGCGGCATCGTGTTCCTTAATATAGCGTGTCTCAACACAAATTGTCTTAATCGAATCGAGGGACGCGATCTGCATCAACCGTGCAAGAGAATTTAAAGGCGAGTCTCAAGGGATACGCGATGCATGGGCGAAGCACCATGTTAAATCGGGCACGTGTAGACGTGTGACGATAGATGAGGAGAGGAACAGAAGAGGAACAGTGAGAACGGCTTGAGCCACAAAGCAGAGTAGGGCGATAGGGCTGCCCTTTGAAAGAGAAGGGTTGAAAGACCAGAGAAAATAAGACAAATGTTAAGAGTTAACTTAAATAATGACAACACTTCGCGTTGGACAACGTGTAATTATTATAAATCATCTTTGTATTAAGATATCTCGGTATTCTTTTATTCTTTTCATACAGCATTAGAAGGGGGGGAGAGGAGGGAAAATAGTAATGTTTCATAACGTTTCTGTAAATGTTTTCTTGAATAAATAAATTTTCATTAAACACTGAAATGTGGACGAAGAGGATATCACTCCCCTCACATTATGTAAATAAATAGAATAACCCTAAAATGCACGAATTAACATAATTGGAATAAAAATAAGTGACATTAAACGAATCTTTTTCAGAACTCAATCATCTCGCTCGTTTACCCGTGTATCGATTACAGGAACAAAAGAGAAGCGCGAGGTTAATGCGAGAACACGGAGGTGCGAAGAAGGGCTCGAAATAAAAGGGATAAAAGGAATAAGGAGTGAGACGAAGGGGTACAATGCTGTGTCGGTCAACTGCGACGCTCGTATAAAAGAAACCGTGACGCCGGGAGAGAAAGAGTCGAGGAAAAGGGAAGAGCGAGAGGGACCACAGACGGTATGGGGGCAAGAAGTATGGAAGGAGGCCCAGCGTCGAAGTAGAGGAGGGGAAGAGACGAATCTTTGGAGGTTTCGCAGTTGTAAATAATGCATTATAAATATAGGCACGCAGGACGCGCACGCTCACGCAACACAAGGGACGCGTGCTTCGCATAGCTGCGCGCATTGTGGGCCCAGCACGAGGCCATACGGGACCCTATATAGCGGGTCTCATGGGCCTCACGGGGCCCCGTCGTCACAGCGGCCGGCGATACACGGGACGGAGAGGGCCCCGCTTAGACAACAATCACATTCATCGAGAAACTCACAATGCTAATCGTAAAGACGCCGCCTATTATGCCGGCATGTCCACGGAGGGTTCACGAGGGTCCTCGAGGAGGCGGGCTTATCTTCCTTTTTCTGCCAACGACCTATGTATGTGTGTATGTGTGAAGGGCTCTGAGTTTATTTCATCGACTCTCTTTGAATTGCCGTCGAATCGAGAGACACTCGCGGCTTTGTCGCGCTCGTAACCTTTTCCGCCTTCGAATGCACACAGGGATGCACGCGGATGAAGTCGACAACGTCGGGGGTGGCGGCAGTCGAGATGCCGCACAGGGGATTCATAATACAGATAGGATTCAACGCTGCGGGGACTCCTAAATCGATCCACATTGACGAAAGTCTACC
Source organism: Mycetomoellerius zeteki (assembly GCF_001594055.1). Taxonomy (NCBI): domain Eukaryota; kingdom Metazoa; phylum Arthropoda; class Insecta; order Hymenoptera; family Formicidae; genus Mycetomoellerius; species Mycetomoellerius zeteki. The sequence continues at coordinate 1,267,852 of NW_017256500.1, forward strand.
TTGTCACACATTACGTGCTCATGCGATTCTAATTAACTCTTTAGAACATAGGCAAGAATTGGTAGTAGATTTCCTTTTTATGCGATATCTTATTATAACGAACGAATGGTGAAAATTACGAAATCAATCCTTATAATCTTGTTGGTTTTATTTTAATCCTTATGCATCATATATATTTTTATATACATATACATTATCATATCTATACATTTTGAAGCTATTATGAGGTTTGAATATAAAGTTTCACAAATATTTAAACCAGATGAAATATTGTAAAATATTCTTCAAAGTTATGTTCATATTCGTTATATTTCCTTAAATATACAATAGGATGAAAAGTATCGGTTAACATAACTTATTGTGTCTCTCTGCAGGATATGCCTCATACTGCTTATTGGTGATTATATTTGTGTTACTGAAATACAACAAACGTTTGAAACTAACCGTCGCGTCGTTTTGCTTGCGCGTGAGTTTCATTTTTAAAATTTGTCACGGTTACTCATATAGTAGCCGACCGCGATACTTCCAACTAGAATATTGTCGCTGTTAACGGCCTCTTTTGTGGTAGAATTCTTCCCAAAACCTGCGATCAAAAGCGGCGCCCAAGATAGAAGATGAAACGACAAGGCCCCCTGCGGAACCACCGGTAGCCTCAGAGAGGTGTCTCCGCCTTCGGACCACCGTTGACGTTTCTTTTTCTTTGTGAGATTTATTCTGCGCGCGCGCGAATAACCGTGGGAAAAATGCTTAAATTGTAGAAGACGGAAAGAAAAAATTTGACTTTCTCTCTCCAAGGTACCAGTGTTCCTCAAATTCGCCTGAACGAAAAAAAGTTACTGAATTGGCATTTTATTGCACTCTTATTTGCCATACAATACATATAATGTATATAATATGATACATTACATGTATTATATGATACATATTGTATACAAAGTATATACAGATAAATAAATGTGTATAATTATATCTATTTAATTAATAAGAATTAAGATCCGACCGTGTAAATGTACAATGAATACAATACATATTCTTAATTTTTAAATTTTAATGATCTCAGATGTAACTGTGCGCCAAAATATTCGGACATTAACCACAATCGATCTGAGATGCTAATAATATAAATATGTCTATTTAATTATTTATGCCCACATTTCACTTACGAGTATTATACCATTTCCTAATAAGTATAAATACTTGAGTATACTCTTTATATATTATTCTGAAGCGTTGCATTGAACTGCACTAAAAATTTCTATCCTATCTTTTGTAAATTTCGAACATTGTGTATCTATTTCATTTTAAGTACAAGTGTATAGTTATTATTATTGTTATTATTATTACTATATTATTATTATATTAGTTCAACCACAAAAATAGATTTTTAATCTTTTTAATATTACACTTACTATATATATATATATATATATATAGTATATAAATATTTTGAGTTCTAGATTACAGATAGTTACAATTTGATAACATCTTTATCAACGTGATTATAAATTGTTTAATTTATTCTAAACAATGTTAATATTATGATATACCGATGGAATTTCTGTGTAATATCTTTGTATTATTTTGGCAACGTTAATACTTCTTAAATCGTTTTTATGTCAATAATTTAATTGGTTGACGAGCGAGTGTTTATTTTTTGATATAGCTGTGTGATAATAGGCATAAGTAAATGCTTCTATAGACTAGTCGAGTATTTTCAACGACCATTTATTGCTTTTAAGTGTCGAAATCCATGGCTGAGGATCCTAGAGACTTCTGAAGGATATGCTCGAATGGACCATTGTTGCAACAAGTGGATGCCCGCTACCTACCCGTCTACCTGTCGTCGAAATTGAGCTTTGCCTTCGCACGGGTATAAGAGCATCCAGCGTGAAAAAGGGACTTGCTCCTGTCTTCTTTGTCCTTTTCTGTTACTAACGAAAACGATCATCCTCGAGACACTTGCTCCCGCGGGAGAATCCGAAACGTCAACTGTCACTTCGCGCCATGATGGAACGGCGCTCTTTGCGTTTGGCATCTTCATTCCGCATTGGAATTTCTTGCAGTCGCTTTTGTATCGTTCGCAGATTATTCGAATATTTTTCTCGATATATTTTTCCTGTGGAATTTTTTCTGGTTAAAGTCGAACAATCTGAGATGAAAATTTTGTATGCATTTATGATATTTTTTGTGATGACCCTTCGTAAGTTTTACAATAGACTTGTTCTTTTTGGCTGAACTTTTGCACCAGTTCAGCTAAAAAGAACAGGTCTAATACTTTAATGATTTTATAAAGACTTTTACATGCTTGATCAGGATGCGCGATTACATTTACTTAATTATTTTCGAAAGACATATATTTTGAGGAATATTAGGTCTAGATACTTTGTTCAAGAAACCAGCTCATTTAATTCTCATCCAGGCAACACGATCTGAAGGTAAGCGCTTCGCAGTTTGTAGTGCGTATGGGAAAACAACATTACCGCGACCTGTCCGTAATGCCAATCGTTCTAAAAATACCCCAAGTCGAAGAGCGAAATCGTGTGGGTGAACTCGACCGTCGACTCGGGGTGAGACGTGTATAGACTGGTGGGAGAGGTCAGAGCTGTCACTCAAGCGACCCGATGTGTCTAGCTACCCTCCTATTAGCCCTCACCGCCCCTCGTTAATTGCTAAATTGAAGGCAATTTCGACAGCGAATTGGAATTCGACGCGATATATCGTACGAGTCGAGACCTTCGAATCAAGCGGAGATTACGCGCGATTTATGGACGCGTCATTCGTGCCGTCCGTTTTTCATCCTCTAGAGAAATTTGTGCAATAGCTTCTTGGGTTGTGAAAGGAGTGAGAAAAAACGTAGAGAATCAATTATAATATCTCATAAATCTCTGATTCTTAATAATCGTTAAGTCTTGGGAGCGCTAATCCACAACACTGTTATTTTACAAGTGAATAGTCATAAAAGTTAATGAATAAAAAAATACAAAAAATTCTTTTCTATAATATTTTTTATTCAATAGTAGAAGATATATTATGTATTATTTTTATACTTATCATAAAAAGTGTAGTACAGGGGAACTTTATTTCTCATTTATCCGAAACGGCAAAATCTTCGAATAAAATTTGAAATTTCTTAACTCGTGAAAGATGGCATAAAAAACTTTACTGTATTAAACTAAATTAAGTTGCAAGAGATATATTAAATTAAAGAAGCACACCATTGACTTCGCTGCATGATTTACGGCAGCCCCGCAGCTTCTCAGAACGAGTCCATTCGTCTACCAAATTCGTAGAGCTGGATCGATTTAGTAAGAAGGCACAACGCGGAGATAAGGGGGAGAAGTAGGGGAAGGGAGGGTAGTCCTCAAGCCGAAAATCTTCGGGTAGCTTCCGCGGTCGAAAACGTATCGTTCTCAAAAAACGACCCGGGGCCCCGCTCGTAACCCGGCGCCCTGTGTTTACGACCCGACGGGAGCAACGTCTCTAAAACCAGGTACGCCCAACAATTCCACCGGTCTGCAGCAGCCCCATTTTCACTGCACCGTAGAACTCTTTTCGCTCGAAGGCTCAATGCCCGGCACTACGTCGTTTAAGACGTGAGAAGGATTCGCCGGAAAGTATATAAAAAGCACGCACGAAATTGTAATCGCCGACGATGGCCTTCGAAGTGCACGAAAGGTAAGAGAATTTGTGTGCTTTTATTACCTTTTCATTATTATCTACGTTATGTATGCGTATATATGAGTGCGTGTTATTATTGACAACGAATAAATGTCAAGAAATTACGTTTCTCGAGCACACGTAACGCTCTATTCTCTATTGTATGTTACGTTCAACTGCGACATTTCACAAGAGGAAAACGAATAATTGATTTAATTATGAAAATTATTTTTAAATGATGACATTTTTATTCATATCATATTGTCCTTTTAGATATTTAAACTTTCGAATTTTTTAAACTATATTTTAATGAAAGAGACAGAAAAATAGAGATATTTTAAAATACACAAAGATAAGCATTACGAAATAGAATCAATTTTACTGTTAGAATTAATTTTAAATTATCGCAAAGCAGTTGTAAGATTCTTTTGCCATTAAATGCACTTCTGTAAATGCCATAAAGTGGAAACAAAGTAAGTTCACGCACGCACGCTCAAAACAAGAGAAAAAAAATATCAAACCGCGTAAAGGTTTCGAAGGTAGTCGTAGCTCCTTTAAGTTGGGAGTAATTGGTCGTTCTTGGTTTTAATTGGCTACACACCGATGATTTTCAGCCCGGTTGTTAAGACTTACGTTGTATTCCGTTGTAAATGGTCCGCTGGAAGTTGGCTGAAATTTAGAGAAAAAATTCTGGTGGCCAAGATAGGGAGATGGCCCTGTCTACGTGTACATATATATATATATTTATGTATATATACACATATAAACCACAATCGGAATCGAGACCCACGTGTTTACGACCGGTAAACTGGGCGGGTTCAATCGATGGCCAATTATACACGCGTTAATAGAAGCCCGGCGAATTTTATAACTGGGTCCACTGTGTCCGATGTGTTTTACATAAATTTATCCGACGATCGGGGAAGTCGATGGGCGTGACAAGGGAAGTCGAAAAGTGCGACGGGTAACACAAAGTTTAAGAATACGATCGTGATTTCACGAACATTTTAAGACATTTTAACGACGTGTGTGCGTAGCAAGAATAAATTGCAATGCTGTGTTTTGAGATTAAAAAATTGATTCAGCAATTAATTTGATTAAGGTTGACGAAAAAATAAACGTGAGTCAACAAATATCCAACAAAGGATTCCAAGATATATTTATAAAAAAAGAAAGTATCTAATCTTTACTCTAATACCATATTTTTCTTATTGTTAGTGGAAGCCACGATTTTTTTTATCTAAACTTATAAATGATTGTCGCAAAAGAAAGATTACATTATTTCAAATATATTTATTAGAGAATTGTGTCTTATCACACACACACAACAAAGATAATAGCGTAGCAATTAGTTACAGTAATATATTATTAATAAACAAAAAATAAAATTTACATTATATTTTTTACACACATATATATATATATATAAATAAAGTATTTTATAATATTTACAACATTTTATAAATATCATATTAAAAATTAATTAATTTGCATTTTTATTAATATTAAATTTCTTTACTTTTTATGAATTGATTATAAGATATACGAAAAAAGCCATTATTTGATTTTAGTTTTTGGTCTAACTGATGTGAGCTATAAATAATAAAAAAATATTACAAGTATGTAACACATTTCGTGTATTGTTTCCTCCATTATTACGAAGCATGCAATTTTATAATTGATATCATATTTTAGAAGATCGAAATCCGGCGAGTCCAACATCATCCTTCGTTTTATGCCGCCATTCAGAACTCACTGTTCGGCGTTTATGGCTAGTGAACTAAGAGTGGGGTCGATTGACGACCAATTATGTACGTGTTCACGATGAGCCTGTGATTCCCGAAATTGAGCCTCGCGGCCCAGTTTATCCGTTTTTTTACCAGTGAGATTTTTCCCGATTACAAGTTTGGTGAAAGAAAACGACACGGAGGAAGAAGCGTCGGCATCGACAGATGGAGATGCGAGACGAGGAAGCAGACGGCTGGATTCAAGGGACAGAGGGGAAAAGGTTAGACTGATGAAGTCTATTGGTCCCCGTGGTTTCGAAAGCCTAGTGCCTACCATATAATTGTTACGTTATTAAATACCGCTTAAGTCAAACCGCGCCCTTTCAAGGAAATTCCTGTCAAAGAAGGTCTCTTTAATTAAGGGGTATCCGTAGCATCCTCCCTCGTATGTTCTCCAGGAAAACGAACTTTTAATAGGCAGTAGTGTTTAGAGGGCAATCTGCAAGAGAGAAGTCGATGGAGATAATCAATGCCTATGTGATACGAAGCCTTTCGAAGCGTTTTATATTTATTAGGATCGAAATAATCCATATCATTGATATAATAGATTTATCATAAATCTGGTTTATTTAATATCACAACGAAACTTTATAAACAAAAAATAACGTAATTTTATTATCTTATATTTCACTTAATTTGATATTAACATTACGTAATATTATTATATGCAAATAAGCGAAAAGAGCCTTAACTTTAGCCAAAGCAGATCTTGATGCTTAATAATATTTTTGCGTATATACATTTCTGAATTCAAACCCCGACTGGATGATATTTTTCGCAATAAATTCTTTGCAATAATTTAAGACATTAGCATCATCATTATTAAATTTGTATATCAATTTAATTCGTGATATTGCAACTGCAGCTTCAGTTCAGGAAATATGTTCAAACCGATAATAATTGGCGCGTAATTTGCCTGAACTAAAAAATAGGTACATATATAATTTCATGCAAAATATTAACCTAGTTATTAGGCTCCAAATAAGGCTCTTCTCTCTTATTTGTATATTATTCACATATTGGTGGATTTTTATTATCATTCATTATTATACATTTTTCTTAACTTTTTGATACACAAAGTTGTGTATATACTAGAAGAAGATATAAATGTAAATAAATGTAAGATAGAAATATGTATCGTAAAAAAGAAACTATTAAACATGATTATGAAGTCGTTAATGTTCTATACGCAGCAAAAGCTGCATATTTGACGAAAGCTCGATGATGATCCAAGGCGTCGACAGTCACGCATTGTTTTGACGTTGTTCTGAGTAATCGTCGAATATGCATACAATATGCACCAGGTGTTCCGTCGGGAAGCGAACGACGTGCGGTTCGCCTTGCCATGCAAATGTGGCCGCAATAATTTATTTAAATGTAAGTCACTCACAATCTTGTGGATACGCATATGTAATATTTACGTATTTACGTGCTATATGTATTCGATACGCTACCTCAACAGCTAATGAAAAATCAGAAATATTCGCAAAGTACTGTTGCCAATATTTTCCAACAGATTATATATAGATAATAAATACATATTATTTAATATGTTAACAGTTAACGTTTAATTTAAACAATTAATATAGTCGCTTTTGTATAATAAATAAGACGCTTTTATAATAAAATAATGTAATACTTACGTATAAAATTCTGAAGAATTTATTTATTTTATATAGAATATAATAATTTACTAACAAATCATTACTTGTAACAATATATTTATTCAAACAAATTGAACGTGTTAACATTACAGAAATCTTTGTGTGTTTTATACTGGAAATAAATTTCGTGTTTACGACAGGAATAAAATGGAATTCCGTGATGAGAGAATCAATAAGATTACCATGACAGTAATCCCTCGAAAATTGAAATCCGTAGGAGCTGCTAGGCTGCTCCTTAAAAACACATAAATTAAGCGCAAATAGCTGCACGAGAAAACATCTTGAGCGGTAAATTATGGATCGCTGACGCTGTTCTGCGCTCCTGTACCTAATGTCCTCATCTCTCTCAACAGTTTTAGTCATATCTCGTTCTCGACTGGCGCGAGGCAATCGTTTCCGCATTCGAAAAATCATATCTCGTAAGCTGCACGAATCTACATGCATAAACAATTTATATATATGTACGTGCTTGTATAAGTGATTATTTATTAATCATAAAATAGGACCTGAAGTTTTTCGCCCCATCTATGTCTCCATTATCATTCAGTCGGCTTTAAATCACTTCCCTGGAATCTCTTTATCGACGCGACGCAAATCCAACATCCCACAATAAAATCCGACGAAGCGTCGGGCTTCGATTGCGTTCGTTACGACGCGACGGCGTGCATTCACGTTTGTAACCAGATCTTTACACGACAATGAAACGAGGAATAATCGTTCGCGATTCTCCGTCGAGTCCAACGGACGATGAGGATGGTTTTATGAGTGGTCGACTTTGGCCGCGCGGCGCCGTCCTCAAGGCCGCGAGAAGACCCGTAAGGCCCTCCCGTCGGGAGGCCGGTAAAAAGAGACTTGATTTATTCGAAATTACGTTAACCATCGGCCATCTGCGAGAGAGACCGTGCCCCGCGTTACCTAATTGAGAAACGCGATGGCCGATGAATCATCGCCGTTTGCCGCGAGTGCGCCGGCGAAGAGAGCCCGCGAATAGTTTTACGACCGTGAGAGTGGCGACAAAGAAGAGGACGATGATGGAGAACGGAAGGCGGACTGGAAGAAGCCAGAGAAAAGGTAAAACATGCAACATAGGAAGCACAGACGATAATCGCAGGATTTAATAAAAAAAATTTGAAAATAATAAGAAATAAATAAATAAAATATTAATGAGTAATATTGAAACATTGGTTTATAATATAATTGATTATAATTGATAATAATTGGTAATGGTTATCTTTGTATGTAGTATTTGTTAGAAAAATAATTTTTATCGAATTTTACAACTATTATATTTATTAAGTGGTGCAGCGCATCAAACTACGTACTTTATAATTTCATGATGTTGGTCCATCTGCAAGATCTCTCAGAAACGACTTAACTTTTTCAAATTCTGTTTTCGGCAATAGATACTCAAGGATCTTCATTGAGACAAAATATGAGTTAAATCATTGATCATAAGGAGTTGAAAGGTCAAAAGTCAACGAAGTTCTTTCAATAGTTACAGATTTTTCGCTGTTAACCATTTGGTGGTTACATCCGTTGCAAAGGCTTTTTATTAAAAAATTTTTCCCTACCGCATTTACATACGTATTATAATTACCAATTATTTCTGAGGATATATAACGGGTTATCTTTTCAAGATAAACGCAAATCAAGAAAATCGCAAGTATTCGAAACGGAACGGAACGCAGAGTAAAAAAAAGCCCAACGAGTTAAGACGCGAGTCTTGGTTCCATGTGTCTTTTGTTCTTAACGCGTTATCTGCGTACGAAGAAGACACGGAAGAATGGAAAGGGCAGACGGGATAAGGCGAAGGGAATAGCATATCGAGAGAAGCGTGCGCCGGTGAGGGCCGGCTTTGTCCTTCCTTCTCTTCTACCGTTTTCTCGACCTCGTCGTACGCGTCGCCCAACCGCGACATAACCCGCCGTCGACCACACGCGTCGACAAGTAGATAAACCGATTGATATACGGCCTACATCCTACCGCTGCCTCCTATTCGTCTGCTCGCGCCGATTTGGCGGCCGCTCATCATCGGTGTCGCGTGTGTCTCGTAACAAGTTACAAGACTCGCCTCGCGACATAAGCGACAAGCAGAGACCCGCGTGGTTAGGTCATGTTAGGTGCCAATTCGCACAAGACTTATTAAGCAAAGATAACTCGCCACTCTTATGGACGAGACAGAAAGAAAGATAGACAGAAAGAAGAGAGAAAGATTATACGCACATCAAGTTGTTATCGAGAAGAAGATTATGCCTACGAAGGAAGGAGAGGCATTCATTAACGGGACGGTTACTCGATTCAAACCGATTTACTATCTACTAATTGCTTGTTGCTGGTATTATCGCAACAAGTCTTTATTAAGTAATTAATTACTAATTAATCAGAGATAAACAAGTGGACAGTATTTTCACTTTCTACCTGTATCATTCTAGTCGCCATCGATATATCTCTCTTCTTCATTATTATTATTATCATTTATTATCGTCATTCATACAGGTGTTTCCATGCATTCCCGCTTGTTTGCCTCGCTAGCATCATCCGCAGTTCCCGTTGCGTTCGTTTCGATAGCATCATTGTACTACTTGCAAGAATATTCTCTAATGGTTCGCGCGCACGAGGCGATCGGCTCGTTATTCGCTCATCCGCCTACCAACATCAATGACCATCTACCATTTCTTAAAGCGTATACGCCGCGATGCGGCGACGGGCTCCGAGGCGACGATTTGTCCGAGAAATGGTAATCGGAATCCTGCTGGGCCCGGTAACGAGATTCGAGTGGTCCCCTCGACACACTGGGGCCCCCGGGTCCCACCGTCGCCGGGGTGGGAGTAAAGATCGATTTAAACGTTCGCAGGGAGGTCGGGTATTCCTTGATCCTTGGCAGCCTCGCGAGTGTTCCCGAATCTGGCGAAAGATTGTGACAGCGACTCGTATATATCTTCACAGACGCAACCGCCTGCGAACAACGTAGCGACAATATAACCGGCCTGTTGATAGCGGCCGTCTGTGGTTCTGTCAACGACTACGAAGGGTTTCGTCGAATGATGCCGCGTAGCTACCCACGAAGCGATTTTTCTTCTCTGCGGTTATTCTCTTCTACAGTTATTTCAGTTCCATTTGTAAGAAGGCGCAAGAAATTTTTTATATATCGAGTCCCTCGATAAATTTCTATTCCATAACAAAAAGAAAGAAGATTAATTTATATACGTGTATGACTACTGCTTCTTTTTAAATTAATAAACAATTGCGATGAAACTGTTAAATAATAATAAGTGAAAAATTAACCGATAAGTGAATAACACAAGTGAAAATTAAAGTATCAATAACAGAGAGGTAAAATATTCTCACGTTTTTTAATACATCGAATTAAACAAAAATACGTGTATTATTATTGAAATACAAATTCAACTAGCAAACGAGATTTATAATAAGATTTACAAACAATTACAATTTATATTAAACCGACGAGAATAAATCAATTAAGAGAAATAAATTTATTTTTGATCAAAGCGCGCGGATTTTAGTGTTAAAATATTTCAGAGTCAATTTATATACATATTTCAATTTATTTTCTGTAAACCGCGCGCCGAAATCTTTTTCGGTCTTGAAATGCAATTATGAACAGAACTAGAGTTGTAATATCACATTTTTAATTGACAAACTATTTAATAATTTTTTATGCTAATAAGCTTAGAAAAATATCAATAATGTATAAAATAAGATTTATAGAATAAATTTTAATATTTTTACAACATTGCATGAATCACATTTGGTTACAATAAGTTTTTTATATAAATGTAAAATATTCAAAGAAATTTATAAGGACGATTTTTCTGTTATACTACAATATACGCCAATCAAACAAAATAGTTTGTTAAATGTGTATAGTAACAGTGCGCACGAATACGTACGTGATATCGTCAGAATTCTTTACATTAGAGAAAATGTTTTAAGAAAAGTCAGTCTTCTACTTCGAACATTCTCTAGAATTTGCTTCATGCATTATGCCGCATCGAGAGTGTATGCAACGCTTGTTTCGCAATCCGAAGTACAAACGTCCTCTGCGTTCGTGCCCGAGGTCATAACCATGTCGTTGCAAAAGTGTCGCTTCGCGCGCTATATCCGGCATGCGGTTCCACGAGCGGTCGAACACGCGGTCGTAAAGAAAAAAAATATGGATGTGTCTCATCCCGGATTCAAATGCACACCCTCGGCTCCCGATGCCACATAAATTTGATTCAAGTCGGTGTGAAGACAGCGACGGTGCGCATACTAAAACCGCGAGACTGTTCCATGTTCGCCGTGGATAACAAAGTAGATCTCCGCGACATCCTCCCGCACCCTCATCCTTGTCCTTTGTAATCTAGAAACGTACATCATGGAATTGAATTTTCAACCAGTCGAGTCGATCTGTAGTTTGAAGTGAAATGCCTAAGATAGCCTTTGTCGACAATCGTTGAAGATCTCGTGGATCACATCGATTGAATTGGACTCGAAATTGATGTAAAATTTAGTCTCAGATAGTATACGTTTTTTTTTTTAAATAATCTAAATAGTGTAAGACATCATTGTGTATTACATAAATATATTTTTATATTGTTATGAACGGTATTATATTGTTAAATTCATAATGTCAAATTATATCCACTTTAAATTATTTTTAATTACCCCTATATAAATTGTCGCTCTTACTTAATATGTTATTGATTTAATTAAAACAATAGAGTTAAAAAGTTTAACTCAAGAAATATATTAATTTGACAAATTAATTTGATCAAATTTAGTTCATTATTTATTAAGCAAATGAACGTTATTTATCTTGAAACTAAGCAATTTAGCTACAGAAATAGATAGATTTGATGTGATTGTATTTTTAAGTACACATGTTTTGTATTAAAATAATTATTTTACTATTTAATTCAAGAACTTTATTTATGTGATTTAATATTTAAGTGTAATTACAATATTTTTATGTTTTCGTAATATCTCCTAGATCGCTCCGTATTCTTTAAGGATAAAACGTAAACGATGTCGTTTACGTTTAAAGAGTTGTTATAATAAAGTAACAAGTCTATTAAATTTGACCGGCGCCAACAGACATCTCATCGCTTTTTAAAGCCCGCCGTTTATCGTTGGAAAAATATAGACGATTAACGCATCTCCCCGTAATAAAATCGTACGCCGCGGGATTTCCAACGGGTTAGAAGAGACGGAAAACACCGGCATCATTACGCGTGTCATCGTTTCATCTATTTCGACAATAATTCCCGCCACTTCCTTCTGCGGAGCGCGCGCGTTGCATTTATCGTGGCAACATGAGCACAGTTACTACGGTTTTTAAGCCTTTCATAAACCCCGAGCCCGCCGGGATCTCTAAACAGCGCGAGGTGAACGAATGAATGAGCACGTAAGAGGGAACGAGCGGGAGGGCGCTAAGGAGGGTGGGAGGAGAGAATATAAGGCAGTTATTTACGAGACAGCTCCGCGGTATAACGAGCGTCCGCGAGGCCAACGAACGGCTAAGCGGCGCGACACCAATCTGTTCTGGACACATAGTGAAATTTCGCGAAACAAATAATACGAGCCCGGCGAGACTATCGCTGTCATCCCGGTGATTTCAGGTGATTCCCATACGGAAGAGCAAAAAAAAAGAGGGGTATGGCTCTCACAGAACTGGATTATACGTAATGATCACACTCTAATCATCAGAGTGGGAATAGTTCTTCAATCGTTAAGACAAAATTTAAGACGCGACTTCCATTAAATATTGCAAGATAATTAAAGGGAGAGTGGAGATTATATCAATTACAAAAATCTGAATAATAATGTAAAAGTAAGAGAGTTAAAAGACATATTTTATTAATAGGAATTATAAGTATAACTAATTAGCGAGAAATTGACCGAGGAATGATCAACATAAATAAGTGGAGATCATATTTGGTTAAAGCGGTGCTTAATAAGTAAATTACTGGAAACCGTAAGATTCGCGCAAAAATTATTAAGATCCGTTTTGACCGAATATGGCCTCCTTTACATATTTGTGTACAACTAATTAATTGAGGCCCTCTAATGAACGCGTTTTGCTTGCACACATATACATACACACGAAAAGAATGATTTTGTTGAAATATCTGAAAATTTAACTAGATACTGATTTGAAAATAATTTGGTTAGAGCATCAAAAATAATTATGTAGAACCCTTAAATATTGATAAAATGCTGTAAAAAGTTTTAATATTGTAGCAATCAGTTTAAACGTACTTTTTATAAATACTTTAACAAAAGTTCTTTCCGTGCAGTCATGCAAACTTGAATTAAATACAGTTAGACTTCTAAGTATTTCTAAAGTATGTTCACTATGGGAAAATATCAAGGATATGATATATGTATTTATATTTATTAAACATTAGTGCACGTTATTTTAATAATGACTCTATTAAGAAAGGGAATACATAATTTATAATTAATTGTATCGTAGATTTACTTTCATGGATTTTCTCGAAGCTCTCGAGAACGACGCGCATCGTATGTCTACGTGAGCGATTTGTGAATATGTGTATTTTGGCAGGTCCATTGGCTGCCGGTGAAATTAAATTTAGCTACATAACGTTAATTTGCGATCGATCGTCAGCGGGAACGATATAACGGCAACGTAAGTAGAAATAAATGTCGCGGCGGCACTCGAACGATCGTTGGACGAGAAATTTATGTTCTCGTTGCTTAACGTCGTGGGCCCCGTCGTGTACCCCCGACACACCGCGCTTATTAATACGAGGAGTAAGGCCCGGGGCTCGGGATCGCGCGGACCGAAAGACTGACTCTCCGGGCGTTACACCATTCTAGCTCTCGGATATTTATTATCGGGCGTCGATCGCATGAATCGCCAATCGATATGCCATTCGTAGAGAGACAAGAAACGGGACACCCCGCGGACGGTCTTGCGGGCTTGACACGACCTAACAAATGGCTGTTTTACGTCGGGCAGAAAATGAAGCGAGCATGACGAGTTGATTTTCGGTCGCCACGGGAGTGTGCGCGCTGAGGGGGAGGCACGAGGGCCCGACGGGGTGTGGATAGCGCTCGCTCATGCTCGCACGAGCGCGAGCGGGGTATCGCGGGGCCCTTCTTGTTGGAGGGAGCGACCATACGTAGAAACTGAGAAAGAGAAAGTGATACCGAACGCACCGTCGGGAACCGAGGGGGAGCGGAGGAGAGAAAATGTAGAAAGAGAGAAGCCCCCAACAGGACGACCAATGACGTGTGACGAGAGGAAGAACGGCGGGTGCGGGGGGTAAGCGAGAGAGGAGACACTCCTACGGTCCTGGAGAACACGAGCCAAGAGGTGTTACTTGTCAGTCCTCGCCTCGAGGCAATGACAGCCGTAGCCGGTGAATTAGCATGGGATAATGGGACGCGGTTGGCCCGGTACCTCCGCGGGGGCCAATGAGCAGCCACAAATCCATAGTTGGAGCCGGAACGACTGGAAACGGGAACGATCGTCCTGAAGCTCTCGACTGGAAACCCAAATATCTCTGAGTCATACTCGAAAGATATTTTTTTGTTCTAAGGAGATCCACATTGTTCTTTTTTTAATTTCATTTGTTTCTAAATTTTTCTTCTTTCTGAAGCATATAAAATCAGCGCTGTATCATGTATATGTATCTGCTAAAATAATCGTCAATGTAGGAAATAAATATTAATATCATTGAAGATCATAAAGGATAATTTTTAAGAATCCGAATCAAAAATTAATTAAATAATTGCCTGTATTGTTTAATGCTCGTTTCTCTACTAATATAGATTAACTTTAAACTCTTTATAATTCTTAGAAGTACGAAAAGATGAAGAGTAGATTGAACTGAGATTAAATTTAATCTATATTGATAGAAGCGGACACAAATGTTATGTTAACAAGACCAGCTACAAATGCAACATGTTCTGTCTCTCTTTAGAACTGTCATACAACCGTAATCATATTGCGTAATATAGCTGTAATAATTATGTAATGGTAATTAAACCAATCTACAAGTGTGCCCAACAAATTGATTATCATGCTACGTTGACATTATATCCAAACGGATGAGGAGGGACATAAGATAGAGCGACACTGAAGCGCATGATGAACCTCCACGCCTCTTCGTGACACCTCTCCGACCAACTGTCACCGATCTTTCCTCTTGCTCGAGATGCAGATGATCCTTTGTCGACACTCCCACATTCCCCGATGACGAGGCCAGATTAGAGCTGCGGATAGCGCAGTGTATAGATTGTCTCGCGGGCCGAATCTGTCCGCACCATCCGCTGCAGATTCACCGAAATGCCATTTCTTACAGATCACTCTATTTGGGTCTTTCGACGATCGAAAATATTTAATCTAAAAATAACTCATTCTCAATATAATTCTTACTATAATTGCTATAATTACTTTGTTCTTAGGCGACTTAAAGTGCGGATCATTCAATACTTATATAAATGCTTCGAAGCTTGACTGATTAATCAGAATTTTACTAATTGGTTAATCACAAAGAATGTTTCGAAACATTTGTATTCGAAACATTTGTATAGTAAGTGAACTATAGCCTTGATAGACTGACTTCATACATATTCTAATGCTTTGTCAACTGACATAACTAACGTAACTAACTCACTACAATTATTTTATTCTTATAGTTGAGTTAATATATCTTATATATGTATCTCAGTGTTCTGTCAATTAATATAAATACGCGCGATTCGAAATTTTCTCCTATTTTTTTTCATCTTATCAAACACGCTTTTGATGCCTTTTAGAGTTTATTCCCCGTCAATGAATATAAGAAAAATGAAGTTAATTAGTAACCATACAATGTGTTTACCTATATGAAATTTTCCACGAATTGTCAGTACATTTATAAGTGGCACAGCAACTTCATGATCTCGTGAGTCGAATAATCGCTATCGCAAGAAAGTAGCGCGTGGCTTTTTACCATACATACTTCTTGAATGTATGAATACCCGCGTGGGCGGTGGGGACAGAGAAAGGACTAGGATAAGGAAAACGGACAAAGTTGAACTCGTACAATATCGTTAACAGTAACTTTCCATCAGATAAATATCATATTTCAGTTTACTTTACGAATTGTAGGAAATCCCATATAGGTATAAAATACGATAATTTATTATTCGGTAGCGACAGAATAAGACAGACACGTACATTTCATAGAGGCGATGAAAATCTGCTTTACGCAAGAAAATTAACTATTGAATGAGAACATTAATTATCCCGGTTGCGTTCATTTGTCATCTCAACTTTTTCCATTCTTTATACTAGAATTTTATTACACGACACGATGATCAGGATCGCCTGAGCTCCTCACGATCTTGCGCAGACAGAGGCGATCGAAGCAGGTTCACTTCGTCACCTGGAATTAATTACGCTGAGAAGGGCCATAATTTCTCGGCGTGCCGTGGCTCGAGCTGCCTGTGAGCAGGGACCGATCGGATCGTTCGCCTCGCGGTGGGGGAGGAACGTTAAACGTCAACGTCGATGCACCGTCGGCGTAAATAATCGTTATTGTTGAAGCCCGCGCAGCAGCAGCAGCAACAGCAGCAGAGCAATCTCTTTTCCTCCGTTGCACGCTCGTTCCGGCGCGGCGCGGCGCGACGTCGCGCGCGAGCGCCGGTCACCGGTGAGTCACAACGGGACCTCACTCGCGTCGGCGGAGATAGAGAGAAAGAGAGAGAGAGAGAGAGAGAGAGAGAGAGAGAGAGGAAAAGAGAGAAAAAGAGGTGGTTCTTGTCTCGTAATTTATAGATCGTAGCGAATCGCCGAAGGGGGACAACGGAAGAGACTCACGTTGTCTTCATGGCGGACGCGCCGCTGCCGTCGGCTTCGTCGCGGCTCTTCCACCGTGGGCAGCAGCGTTGAAGAAGCATCGTTTCCGTGCTGGAAATCGCTCAGCTTGGTTACCAACTTACCACGGACACTCACGTAAGAATTTCTGTTCATGTTTATTTGGAATCCGTTTTGAAGTAAAAGAAATTGCTAGTGAGCAATCGCTCGAGAAAGAAGCAACGATAATTTGTAAAATAGGTAATAAGTCTTATCAATGTATAGAATTTGTATACAGAATGGTAGTTAAGTACTCTAATGCGGGATCTACAATAGAAGTCGTAGCGATCGTAGAATCTTAAGTCGTAGAAAATTAATCAATCACAGTTGAATGTGAAAAGAATAATCGACTATGATTGGTCAATTTTCTACGACTTAAGATTCTATAACCGCTACGACTTCTATTGTAGACTCCTTATAAAAGATTTTAAGGAATGATTCCTCACACTAAATCAAGACGAAAATTTTATATGATCATGTGTTCAGAATAACTTAGTTTCAAATATTAAAGGAAACGTTTCGTTTTTTTCTATAAATTTTGAAAACTTTGTGTTATTTCTTGAAACTTTGTATATGTTTAAAGTTTTATTAAAATAACTCGAGTGGTTTTCGAAATTTTTGGAAAAAATGAAATTTTTCCTTCAACTTTGACGCTTTGTATCTTTAAAACTAATTGAAAGCTATTTCGGATGTAGTCAAATGAAGTTTTCGTTTTGATTTGAAGAGAATCATCCCTTAAAATTTTTTTAGAGTATTGAACTACTACTCTGTACAAGAAGTTTATACAAAAAGTTTATTAGACAAGATCTAGTAGTCTCGACTGTATTGGTTCTTTCCTTACTTATTTAATTTATTCATATAGTGGTCTAGAGAGGAGAGAGAGAGAAAATACTTATTATTACTCTTATCAATATTGATTAAATTGATAACTCTCTCATTGTCTGTTTAATTTGATATGTAAATTTAAACTCCCTTCGGATAATTTTCAACGAATTCTAGCAAGTGTGTATTTCCATTCTAGTCGAAAAGCATTTCAAAATTTTTTCTGATGACTAAAAGGATGGTAAAAATTAAAAAACAATATTTGAAACAAATACGTTTGGTTTTTTGATTGCACGAATTTATCCAACGTAATGTATATACAATCTCACTTTTTAATAAGTACGCACATCAAAATGTATTTAACGTAGAACAAAACATACTCCGTCTTTGTTTTATTATATATTTATTTTAACTGATCCTAAAAGAGCTTTAACTGATCTTAACCCTTGAACATCACACTATTTTCGTCACCTGATTTCACCACCCATAGGTTACGGTAACCCTGGAGTCTTCTTTTGCTTTTATCCCGGGATCTAATGCATCAATTTTAACTTTTTTTTTTTAATCGATACAGACAGTAAGAAAAAAGAATATATAGATAAGAATATCATAAAACTTCCGGTAACCAAGATATTTTGAAAAAAAAAGAAGAAAGAAATTTCAAAATTAAAAAAAACATCGTTTTTTCAAACGGACTGAGTTACCGTAACCCAGTGTGGTGTTCAAGGGTTAAACGAGCAAACAAAAAGACTAAAGCATGTAACATATGACTGTGTGTATGTATTAAATACTATCTAACAAAATAAATGCGAACGACATTTACAATACAAAGATAGAGATCGTTGGCAAGATCGTACATATCTGTAGGCTTTGCAAATGCTCTTCGAGGTGACCTCTTACGCGCTATCATTCTACCTACTTGTAGTATCGTCTAATCCCCTCCGGTCGCAGACGATCCCGGTCGACCTCTCGAGTCCGGATAGTGTCTGTGTCTAGGCGCCACGAGTCGGAGTATCATCTCCAGGAGTCGATGGGAACCGTGGTGGCTTCGTCTTCACATATTGTGCCAACAATTAGGTGAAAGGCGCTCCCACAGATCTTAGAAGCCGCGCCGGCGAAGAGTACTAAGCAGAATGAGAGAGAAAGAGAAAGAGAAATGGGAGGAAAAGAAGGCGAAAGAGAGAGAGATGAAGAGAGTCGATCGGGCACGTGAAGGAGGAGGGCACGGGGGACTGGATCGTTTAATATACCTACTGAGCGACCAACCGACCTACCTACCTACCAACCTACCACCTAGCAATGTGGACGTTTACCAAGTCGCAAAACGTGTACGAGAGCGAGTCTGACAGAGACGGAGTCCTAGTCGAGCAAAACACACCTCGTGCTCGCCCAAGGGGGACTAATCTAGCTAGTAGTTTGACGTGGCGATGATGCGGTAGTAACCTTTAGATGCTCCGTCCTCTGATACTACTCGCAACGATATCTCCGCGCGTTTACGCCTCGCGTAAACCCGCCTTTTCCTTCTTCTTTTTTTTCGCCTTTACTGGTTGGTTTCTTTTATTCAGGCGCAGCTCTGCGCATTTGAATTTTGCTCTGTGAAACCACAATCTGACTTCTGCGAAACTTGTTTTTATAGTTCTTAATAAGAATTTTTTCTTATTCTTTTAAACCTACATTACTTTCAATTAAAATAAATTCTTTAAAGTGTTTTAGGATGCTTATTAGCATCAATATTATTAAATTGCTCATCAATTTAATTTGTAATATTACCATCCCAGTTTGCGATTGTGTTTTAAAATCGGCGCGAAGTTTACAGAACTGAATATATAAATGCACACTGAAATATGATTAAGCAGTAAGATTTAATTTAAAAACGAATAAAGCATTCATATCGGTCTAATGTCACTCTTGTTTAGAATAAAGGTGTTTGACTTTTCCTGATATTATTATGAAATCTGCATGAAATTTGTCTGTACGACAAAGAAACTTTAATATTTAAAATTTTACTATTTTATTATGTATTTCTAAAGTAAGTTATTCTTTTTTCTTTTTTTTTTTATTATTCTATTTAGTATTCTATTTTATAAGGCCGATTTATTACCGTTTATTTTTTAATTTTTTTTATATACATTCCTTAGGTAGTTTTGAATGCAAAAAAAATAAATTGATTATAATGCCTTTTACTTACAGAGTGGCGCACAAAATATTACACTATTTGGTTTAAATGTAACATATTTTTAACAAAATCGATAAAAATTAATATAAAATTGATTATATATCAAAGTCTAATAATTGGATAATTAATTAAATGAGAGAGAGAGATATGACTGTATATTCTTTCATTTATTTTATGAGACATATTTCGTGTTTTTTTATTATAGCACGCACATTGCGGTTTAAATCTCACATATCGCACTTTATCCGCTTTAAAATGATGATTTAGCGATAGTAACCTTCTTAACCTTTAGGCACTCACCTTTTGCTACTATACACAATCGCGTTCACTTTCACACGTAACCGTCTTTGATTATCTTCTCGCATATTGCCTTTTCTCAATTCGATTCTATATGCTTAATAATATTTTATAACGTAAACGTCATTACGTGTATCTATATTCATCTATGACCTCGTCTCATTGCTTTCATCGATTAACTACGCGTCAAGCTTGCTTTATTGATCTCCGTTGATCCTTTCGCGAAAAGGGGAGCTCGGATCTAGACTCATATGTTCGCCAACGATTGAATGCAACAAAGAGGTCCTTGAGAGGAGTGGCATCTATATATGAAACTGATATTGTCTCTTCCTGTATAATTATCGTTACATGCAGTAATACGTAATCGTACAATAACAGTTATGTTTTAACTACTACATTCCTTTCTTTTTCTTTCTTTACGTTCCGTCTGCGTCCCTGACCCTTGTGTCACGATATTGCCGCTTTCAAACAATACTTTTTTAAGAATTGCAAAGTGCACTAACAAAGATCTGCAAAATTATGAAACTCTGTACTCTTTAAATTCTCTGGCGTGAAATCTCACACTAAAGAATGAAAATTGAGCTAGTTATGAGAAAGAGTAACTTAATTTTCAATCTATAAGAGTGAGATTTCATTTTTTATAGTGAGATTTACTCTAAAAGTTTTAAAGAACCACACAGAACAATTAGATTTACGTAATGTTTTATCATATGATAGACAATGATTCTGTAACCATCGAAATCCAAGTATTTCGCAAAAAATTTGATCTCTTCCGCAGTGAAAGCGATCCGTGGCATTGAAGCTACCGCAGTAGCTGCCGTCGGGCATTTTTCGCCAACCTTTCACCCGAAAAAGGATCGCGGCCACGGCAGCGACGGCGGCGATCGCGGCTGCACGACTGTTGAACGTCGTCGGCCGCGAAGTTCACTTTCCGCCCGCGGAGGTGAGAGTTCCATGGGAAGCTTCTGCCCGCTAGCTTAACACTCTGCACACGCCCATAACTAAGCGTGTGGAAACGCGTCCGTACGCTAAGCGGCTTTATCAGTTGCATGCCCGGTTGCGAGTTCGCGGAGGCAGTAATAAACCGCGATCGAAGGTGCGGGTGCGAATGAATTTCTTGAAATGTTATTGAGGAAACTACACAAAGAGAGGTTCTGCCTTATAGAGGTTCTGCCCCTTACAGAAATTTTATTCAATAATTAATATTACTAGCGAAGACAGTCTACGTTTCATTTTCTGAATAATACTAGTTTCTATATACCTATAATATTTTTCTAATTAATTAAATAAAAATGATAGATTCTTATTATTTTTGCTTTCTGTCTATTATAGGTGCTTTTCGCAATTTTAGATAAAGTCTTAAAGTAAAAGAACACTTGGAAAAAGATTTCCTTAATATAAATACATTTATATTATTTATGCATAAATTCATCATATATAAATAAACATTTATTTATTAATTATTAAATATTGTTATAACATTTATGGTTAAAGCAATTAGACGGAGCACTGAGAAAATTGCGGAAAATCAATAGCACGTAGTCTGTACATCTCGGGAAGCACATCAGTGGGTCGTATTCAATCACCATGACATTCAGCTCACGACTTTTGCCCCAGGAGGTGAGAGCAGCTTCCAGCCACAACATAAAGTGAACAGGATGCACCGCGTGCAATCTTATTCGCTCATGGAATACAACTTCGAACTCTTTAAGTATGTTGCACAATGCACAAAGTGCACGATGGAAGAATTGTGCACGAGATGTCAAAATACGTTAAACAATAGCTTGTTTAACATTGTTCACTAATGCAGTATATTAGTGAACAATGTATATTGATGATTGATGCAAAGTAAAAAAATGATAAATTTTATTGAAAAAAGAAAAGATAAAAATATATTCTTTAATTTATTGAAGTATATATATCCACACATTTTTAATTTTTTAAATAAAATATTTGTCGTGTACATCAATTAGAACACAATATACCACTAATCGTCGGTTGACTTATTGTGACAAGAAGGATGGTTTCATGCGGCTTGCTATTTCACGCCTGCGGGAGATCTGTCTTGATCAGGTACTGCTACTCTTCTCTTTCGCCTAGCTGCCGGCCGTCACTTAACTGGCTATGATTTGCGTGACGACGAATCCGAGTGATCCTCAGGAATGAATTATCCTGATAATTTCTACGATTGAGCCATCTCATAACTCGCCTCAACCAGATGCAGATTAATTGTAAGTCAGTCGCGATTTGTAAAATGGTTGTCTTACATTACGATTTATATATGTACTACGCAAAAAGTACTGCAATAAAATAAAATCAGAATCCGTTATAGTTAATTAACTGTTACTTACTGTACTGTGCTGTAAAATTCGAAAATAGTTTAAGTACCAGAAAAGCTTCTCTAATCATCCTGTGATAAAAAAAATTGAAAAATGGAAAGATTATTTAAGATCATGAAACACTCAGATTCTAATAGCTTAATTGTGTAATACGTTAAAGGAGATTTATAAAAAAAAAGAAGGGCAAAATAGCATTTTACAACTTGGCGAATTTATTTGTAGTCCGTTGAAGTGGAACTTTCCCACACACACTAATACAATACGATTTGCGGAAAGCATACATGGAATCATCACGCGCATGTTATCTCATCTCTCTTGGAGAGACAAAGAACATGAACCTTCCTACCGGGCTGACCGTGTGCCTCGGTGGTGTAAAGCTAGCGATACATGCATGAATATTGATACATGGTAATAATAATATAATATAATATAATAATAAATAATAATCAATAATAATAATTAATATAATAATATTAGATGCGCATAGATACGTATTTAAGCTATGTACAAAGTACGACCGCGGTTTCATTCCACTAAAAAGAATCAAAAGTTAGAAAAAAGTCCTGTTTGCTCCCGAAGTCATCGTGGTTCTTTTTATATAATCTTTTTAACATTAATTTATGCGAATTATGCTAAATGGCAGCTCTCGATATTCTCGAGATGCCGTAGCAAAAATATGCATATTGTACTAACACCATTTAAGAATGTTTGTATGATTTTATTCTCGTATCAAAGCAAAAAGATATTTAACGATGTCGTTGTAAAGATACATTAGAACCAGTCACGCAAAATCCTTAACCCTTATTAACGTACAAATTCAAACACTTTCTCTCCTTTTAATGTACACAGTTTGAAAAACATGCCACAAAATATATTAATTTAATACAAAAAATACATTCTTTACAATTTATCACGGTGGACTCGAGTGATACTCGAGTCGTAAGGTGATTAGAATGGGAAAAGTAAGAACTTATTCTGATTATGATAATTTAGGTGATATCTCTTTGCGCACAATATGTCTCTAGATATATCGATAGCATCAAGTATAACATAGATATTAGAAGAGAAAGTAGGAATATAGCATATAAGATAGGAGCATATGCGAAGAATTTAATTTTCTTTAGAAATACATAAAAATTTATGTAATGATTTTACACAATTTGTGATTTACGTTATGGAAAAATGTATTTAAAATTTAAAACATTAATTATAATCAAGATGTGAACCGTAAACAAAACTATTTATCTTAATTAGCTTCATATCTCAAAAATCTTTTTGATTACATATGTTGTATATTCCTACCGGCTCCACTACGAGAACTGAAAGTTCCTGCAGTTTGCATCTAAGTTGACCGATTTCAAGCGCGACGATTATATTTATGCTCGCCACTCGTGAATTCCTACTTGGTTCTCGTATTTAGCATCTTGAAAATCAAGTGGGAATCAGCATCACCATCTATATCGTATATAGCTTCACGTTTGCCTACTTCGAGCATTATGGTGACAATTGCTACATCACATACGATGTCCCCCTTCCATCCACATTTCGAGAAATATACTACACTGAGGAAAATGTCCGAACATGAAAATAAACAAACCATAAAATTTTGATTTTATCAGAATTCCGGAATTATCTCAAATAAAATTCTAGTAGATTTAACCAGAAAATTCTAACTCCATCTTCAATCAGAATTCCAATTAATTTAGTGAGACATTTTTCTCGGTGGCATATATACCTATCACGTAATCCGTACGAGTATGAATAAAGGAAAAGAGATATTAAATGATACAGAAAAAGGGAAGAGAAGGAAAGATATGATCGACGCTCAGAAATAATAATGGTTGATCCTCTTCTACTTCAATGAATCGCGTCTCAGCCGGAATCGAAGAGACATCTCGCTGAGAGTTCACCCACTGGAAACCGATCTCAGCTGACTGGTATTTGCGTCAGCGATACCACTGCGAACCCACCTTGTAGCCCCACGTGGTCCGAAGGTTGTCCGATCGTGTCTTCATATGCGACAATCGCACACGTTCGCGAGATACGATTTTGTGTCGGCGATCCTGACGATGTGACTTGTCGTATCGCCGTCTCGAAATTATATGGATTTTCTGAAGGGGAAGTCGAGTAGCTTCGCGGTTTGATTGCCAGGTGGTAGGTCAGGAAGACGTCGCTTCGGGCCTGGGCGTGGTCCACGGTAGCACGCGAAGAAGCGAACAGTGTATCCTCCGACCAGCGCTCTTATAGAGCTAGTGGGTTATTACGTAGTCCAATTTAGGACGTTAGCCCGAGGAGCCTGAGTGGAACAGCGTTGTGATAGCTTTCGTTATGAAAATGCGGAAGAATGTGGATCGCCCGTTTAGATTCCTGGATGAACTGTCGATTCGCTTCTTCATAACTGGACGACCGATTTAATATGCGAACATCATTTTCTCTTCTTCTTATTCTTGAATCTTCGTCGTTTGTCCATCGATCGAAACATCGATGTTGCGTATAATAAGAAGCCTTAACTCATTATCAGTTCTGTCGACAATTTTATCGTATAACGCTCATGAAACGCTCGTGAAAAAATTCTTATCGAGATAGTTGAAATGTATTTAATTGAAGACAGTGAATATTTAAAGCAGTGGACATCAAGAAAAAAAGATTTTAGATCATTTTTCTAAACTGACAAATAAATTATTTCGTTATGTTCCATAATCGCATCTATCTTCTTTCATATTCGTGTATCTTAATATACAGACCGCTGACTATTGTATTCATTAGAGGTGCGGGAGTTCTCGAATTATGCATATCATGTATCCAATAATATCTTAAACGGCGAATTCCGTAAACATTTCAAACATCGTCAATCGCTTGGCATATATCTAGCAAGAATATTATTACCCGTTCGAATGAGTTGAATTACAGAGGAAGTTCGATGAAATTACAATTGTCTGTCGTGTCGCTGTATCCCAAATAGCTCCTATCGTTTTCGGTTCTGCAATGGTGCTTCGTGTCAGGTCGAATCGAAGATTCCTCTGATGTGGCTGACGTCTGGGTGTAGGCTCGGAATATACAGGAGGGTGAATAGAAGCGAAAAAATTCAAAGAAGCAGGACGGACGAACTAGATGCGAGAGTGACAGGCGAGGGTGATGACAAAAATCGACGAAGTATCGCGATTCCCTTGCCGTATGCAAACATGACGTCACTTGCAAGTTTGACATGTCGTCGGATCGACGCGAAGGATTGCTCTAATAGAGGAGGGACATCAGGAAGAACTGGTCGGTAGCTAAGAGCATTCGATAGAGAAAGAGAAACGCGTGTCTACGGGAGTTTAGGATAGTAGTTGGCCGGATGGCTTCTAATACCTAGAGTAGCCATTCGAATAGCCATTTGAGTAGCCGTTGGAGCCCTTGTAGGGAACAGAGTGTATGCTCCTGGAACAAAGATGGTCGAAATCGGAAGATGAGGAAAGTACATTTCCAGGGAAAACCCCTCGCTTCCTTCCCACTCACATCCTTTAAATTTCCTTTCTATCTATCAATCATTCCTGCCGCCTCGTTAAAGCGTTGGGACCCGTGCGCGCCGTGTTAGTACAAGAAATAGCCGACGATGAAGAAGTCGTAGAGGGTAGTAAAAGTCGCAGACACAGTGAGAAGACGAAATAGCGAAAGAGGCAGACAGAGGAGAAGAAGTAGAGGAAGATGAAGAGAAGAAGAAAAAGTAGTATACACATGCTGGGGTTTTCTGTGGTGGCGGTAGTGACATAGTTGTTGATCGCGCTTTCGCCACGACCGGGAAAAAGTGCGGGTAATCAAATAAAAAAGTGCATGGTTGTAGTTTGTAGTGTTGCAATTATTGTCATACTCTGTCGTCTAGTGTTATTGTTGCAATTGCCATTATTGTTGCAGTTTGTATTATTAATGGTATGCCCATTTTGTATGCGTGTGTGTGTTGTGCGTGTGTCAAGGTGCAGGAGGTTCAGAGCTCCCGCTCACCGCCACCCACATCTACAACAGAACAGAAAACAAGACCACCGCCGTTACATACAAGGTATCCATTAGTATCCACCAGTATTGAAGATTTATTTTATCGCTCGCTCGTTCAAACGCGCTCGCGCACACGTTCCATGCGGGGGCAGCATTATTTCAGACTGATTTATGGGTCAGGCCGATTCTATGGGCCCGCGTGTTCGCGCGACTCGCTGGACCGACACGTCGACTCGTCGACTCGCGCCCGTAGGCAAGAGAAGGAGTGCAAAGTTCGCGGATCTTCGCGGATCTCTTCTCTCTCCCGATTCGCGCTTCTATTTGCTGTGAGGCGGGTGAAGGCGACACGTTGCAACATTACAAGGCTATTGATGCGAAAGGTCAACGCGGTAGCGGTCTCCTTCGGCCGAACCAATGGTTTTGACCTTCTCGAGATCAGCACCGTGACCGTTTAAGCGATAGTTAACGCGTCTTAACTTTCTTGTTAACTTAAAGAACACACTTTGACCGAAATCGAGAAAACGATAAAAATAGCATAAGATTTGCATTTAATAATTGCATTTACAATGGAATCTATTGCATATTGATATAATATCTTAACTAGAATTTAAGTGGAATTTATGATTTAAATAATAATATTAAATTAACTCATATTTATAAAAAATGTAATTAATTATAATTTATTATCGAGTCACTTTCAAAACGACGCAATCCTTCTCTGCTGTAACGTGATGTCATCCTTTCTTTGACGGACTTAAACTAGTTTTATATGCATAAAAATGACTCATGTAAACCTTTCTCAATCGCATCTTTTTCTCGTGATCCGCCATACCTTTAAACCAATATATCTTCTTCTTCGCTCGTTGACATTGCGTTGACATTGCATTGACATCCTCATATACATAGCAAAAATAAAATGTCTTTTGATTCACAAATGAGACAGATCACACAAAGATACAATTTATAAAATTGTGAATTGATTCTCGGGTGCGGCCAAATGCGGGTTGGTATTTGGATGTTTTCTTTTATATTACACATTTTATATTTATTATAATATCCATTTTTTCTAAACGACAAATCTCTTACGCATGGAACGGTTTGCGCGAGCGTCGCGTTAATCAATGTTATAACTAAAAGACCATCGTGAGACGTTTTCATATGATATTAATATTCCATTCATTTTCGTACGAATGCGATATCTTTATTTCATTATGTAAAAGCTAGTCAATAATTCGTGCTTTGCGTCTCGCGACTTTGCGAGCGACGAGATGTTTATCGAGAAATTATCAAATCGTGGACCAGATTAGTTCTCGAAGCAAATTATAAAGCATTAGCTTCTTTTTGCTATCGTTTTTCTTACTTTGCGAAAGGTCAAATCGGTGACCTGACCGGTTTCCCAGATGCCAATCTCATCTTAACTGAAAGTTCTACGCGAAACTAAGTAGCTTCAATTTTTACAGTTATTATATGAAGGCGAATAATAAAAATAATCTAACACATAATGAATATCATTGAAATTTCACGCCTCTTTTCACTATTTGACATCAAAATGATTATTGATTACAATTCATACAATAGAATCATAATTTTCGTCCTTATTATCTATGCTATATAAAAAAAGAAGTAATCACAACAAGAAAATGTCTATGATAGTCGATGACGCAATCTAACAGCAGTTAATTTCAATCTAGCTCGATTTCTCGAGCTGATTGCTGACTGAGAACTAATCATTTTCCATCGTCCCATCTTGTCGTGTGGCAAACAACGAGGACGCGTAGCAAAACGTCTCCCGATGGCTTCTCTATTGCTTTTCGAGTGCAGGTTCTTGCAAGTAAGAGTCACGCACTGACGTCTGATTCACGATCGGTTGCCGCGATATTCCACAGGAACATTGGCAATATTCTACTACGTCAGGTGTGTCACGGGCTTCTCTTTCATATGCGCGACGCCATACTCGTACAGGACCCTTGTAAGGGACCCCCTAAAGAGTACTCAGAAATCGCGGCGATTGATCATGGATCAGATCACGTACGTGTCCCGTGCGAGCGCGCAAAAATAGAAGTCCTCGAACGGCAAATAAAACGTAATAAAAAAAAATTAAACGTAACAAAAACTGTCGAATAAAACAAAGTTAACAAAAATGGTAAAAACGAAAATGTGACGGTGTACCTGTGTTGCTTGAGGTTGTCCTGCCGCTTGAAGGTCTTTCCGCAGACCTCGCAGGTGAAGGTCACGTCGTCCTTATGGCTGCGCTCGTGGATCATGAGGTTGTAGGGCTTCGTGAAGCGCCGCTGGCAGTACTTGCAGACGAACTCTACCGTGCACTTGGCGCGCATCTTCTGCCGCCGGCCGAACTCCCTGCCGTGCCCCTCTGTCTCCATCGGCATTATCGCGAACATCCTTATAAATTCCCACCGCTCCTTCTCTTGGTCGAGTCTCTCTCTCTCTCTATCTCTCCTTTCCCTCTACCCGAGCCTCTCTCGCTCTCTTGCTAACGCCCGGAGTCACTCCCACCACGTCTTCTGTCTTCCTCTGTCCCCTTTCTTACTGCCTCACCGTCGCTCTCTTTCTCTCTCTTTTTCTCTCTCTTTCTCTGCCTCGTTCGCAGACTTTCGTATGCTCTCTCCTTCTCTTTTTGTCTGTCTTTCTTGACTGTCGTTCTTCGACTTCGCTCTTCTCCTCCCGCGCAAAGCTAGTCTCGGGCACGGTTGACTCCTGAGAGTGAGATCACTGCTTGTACCACGTCGCGAGAGAATCCTCGTATCGCTGCCTGCAAAGAGCATAGAATCGATGATTCTCCTCCGATCTGACTCGCACGCTCGAAGAAATCACCCGGAGTCGCGAGAGCGGAGTATTCGCGAGGGACGCTTGTATCCGAGATATTTACTCGAAGCGCCGTTGCCTACGAGCAACGGGTTAGTAACGTTAAAGCTACTTCTGAAGTATTTTGCATTTCTTACGAAGATGCGTAGGTGGAGAGACACGCGCATGCCAATGCGCCTTACGGAATAGAAATTCTTTCCGATCGAATTATTATCGGGATATTTTATTGGAAATTCGCTTTTAAAATGACATAGGGAAGTACTTTACCTATGTATATAAAGGGTAACTCTGAAACACAAGCTAACTACAACTGATTCTGGGAGGAAAGTCTATTGTGAGATATCATTGAATTAAAATAATATGATAATTCTGGAGATGCGAAAAGTAATATGTAATTGTAATATATATATTATATATAACATATTTTTATATATAGATAAGATAAAAGAGAGAATGTGTAACATTTTTGCAGAAATGTCACAAGCAGCTTTCATTTTGTAATTTTACTTTTTTGTAATTTATTCCTGCAAATCAGCGATATAATTGTATTGTCCACTATTATAACATTATTAATAGATATTACATCTTATGTCTGTAAGAAACATAAATGAAAAAAGCTATTATATCAATGCAATAAATAAAATTGAAAACTCGTAAAATTTTCATATAAACATCAAGTATATGTTTTGTTTCATTTCACTTTAAAAATTTATATTACGACATCTTCTATATAATTTTATGGTAGAACTCTATGAAAATCTTGCCAAATTACAACTGCACAAAATTATAAGAAACTTATATGCGATACTTAATTATTCCTAAATATAATTAAGAACGAATGGTAAATGATAAAGAAAATTTTTTTACAAAATCTATTAGAAATAATGTACCGTTCTAAACTTGTGACTATCTCAAATATTTATGTGTTAAGTTTCTCAGACAGCAAAAGAAAAACACGATGTGAATGCCCATAAAAAGCTATGTGCTTCTGAAAAAAATTAATGACTAGTTTCCTAATTGGGTGCGTCTGCTATATTCGCGAGTTTAAATCATTAGCTCCGACACGTCCTCCGGGCATATTTAATTTCAAACACGCGACTGTCCAGTTTTAAGTTTCATTCATATGAGATGCTGTGTACATTCATGGTAATCGAGGAGGAAGAACCACTATTAGCGCTAAATGCACGTCGCAAATACGATCCGTAATCTTTACGCTAACTATCCGACGCCACGCAAATCATGAGAATATTTCCCGAGCTCGCGACGTTGTTCCATAAAAAGTATAAAAGCAATGAGTCACCGATTAACTTTTATGTGATTAGTGGGTTAATTTTTAAGTTTTTCAATAAAATTTAAATAAAATGCTGTTTATATGACAACTATATAATAATCATTGATACAAAAAAACAATAATCCGTTCAAAATATGTTGCTCGCATATATTTATTTTTCCTCATATCATCTTTATCCTGTTATATGTATTTTTCTATCACATGATAATTATAATTAAAAATTCATCGAGCTAAAATTATCCGAAATTTATCTTTCACGATTTCTTACATTTTATTTGGTACCGTTCATAATCTTCGACATGATCGCCTTGAAATGTCTCTTAAACTTTGAAAATAATTTAAGAGGTCTGATGTAATCGAATTCCGCTAAAGTCATTTCCATTTTCGCGCGTCAAAAATTAGTATTTATTTTATTACTTAATATTTCCGCCGCTGCGCATATATCCAGAGAAGACATTCCCTCCATGATAAAAATAGAAAGGAAAAATATGAATTGTATACTGAAAAAAAATACTAAATTTTAATAAATATTTATTTAAATGGTACCATTTAAATAATTACGTATAATAAATAAATATTTATTCAATAAAAAGAAATAATAGTTGAAAAAATTTAATGATTCTTATACTAAATAAATATTTACTTGAAATTACTCAAACAAATGATTTATTAAAATTTCTTAAAATTTTTTTTCAACGTACGTACAATATGCCAAATTATACCTCGTGTAAGTATTACTTTTAGGACTCCCTCGTACGGATACTCAGCCGGATATGAATGAGGGATCGGAATTGTATTGCCACGGTCTAATGGCACGGTTCTCGAATTGGAATCGGCATGTTAAAAAATAGCCCGCGGGATCCAATCGCGCGGTGCGGCCATTGTACAGGAGTGTCGGCCAGTCGCTACCGGCTCGCATTAAGCGCACGGCGCACGCTCGAATAAAGTGGCGTGTCCGAATGAGTAATAAGCGGTGCCTGGGCGTAGCTCGGTTGGTTAGCGTGGCTAACAGGCGGTGGAGCCTAATCGGAACTGCGCATTACGCGCGACTTCACATTTCACAAAAAAAAAAAGATCCGCTCCGTTCCTTGGTAAAATATCACGCTTCTGTCTACTCTCGTCGTCGTTGACGACGCTGATTCAGACCTCATAAATATCCTTCCAACAATAGCTGGGGCACGTAAAAACAAAAAATGTAGAAAAATACACACAAACAATACTGTAGCTGTCTTCGAACGGGACACCTTCGTCACTCCGTTAGAAGTTTATGTGTAAATATTGGGTATATATGGATTTACGGTTTTGTGTAAACCGTACTAAAGGTATTCTTCCAAGGATTTGAACGACCTTATAAATCCGTAAATAAAGAGACAGACAAGAAACTACAATACCTTTTGTTATTTTGTAAGTACGGCAAAAATCGTTTATCTATACACTTTGTTAGAATAGAAACCCCATAAGAAATTTTATCTCCAGAGAATTCAAATGAAAGACTTCCTAACCTGTTCCTTTGGAAATTTAGTCATTTTACTTTCGAATAGCAAACTGACAAAGCTATTTCTGTCGCAGGTTGATGCACGTCGGTAGAAACGAACGGTAACACCAGCTACTACATAGCAATCTTATCGAAGAGTTACGAGGTCACAGTACGCTTGTATTACCCGAGACGGGTACATGTTGTAGGAACAGGTTCTCACTTTGCGTGAAGCGAAGTTAATGAGTTGTGCGTTAATGAGTTGGGTGCCGAGGAAAACGACATTAGCCATGTAAACGCTTAGGTTTTATATTACAGACGATGCCGGTGAGGACGTGCAAATCTTGAATCGATAATATATGATCGTGTTCTCTGATAACCGCTAAGTTTGCTGAATTCTGGGCGATAAAAATGCAGGAAAAATAACAGACCTAAGCTACCGATATTTTTCATTTCGATGATATTTTGCGGGGGATAAAAGAACGTCTGTAAAATGAAATATATAAAATTGCGAGTGTAACAAGACGTAAGATTTGCGAAGCAGCAAATACGAGCACGAGTTAACGGTGTATCACTGAAAAGCGAACATCGTGCCAGCTACCATGTTTGCCTACCGAGTTCGCGTGATCGAATGCTTTCATTTAATGTATGATAATGTATGATAATGTATGATAATGCGATATATGTAGACGCTCGCGTTTATGGATGCGCCATACTAGACGAAGATTTGCAAATAGGCGAAGCGTTTTGGTATGTACGGAGCTACGCGAAAGTGAATTTTGTTGTGAACCACGCTAAAGGAGGGAATGCGCGGAATAATCAAGTGAGGCTTCCTCTTCACGTGAATAGAATTGCGCGCGATTAAATAAGCAATTAAAATAGATATCATGTAATCTAACTTTTATAGCATATAAAGATAATCGTGCTATTCATGACTATTAATTCAATTCGCGCAATAGGAAAGTCATTGTATTCTGATGTAATTGGTACAAATAAGCTAAAAATTAATTTTTTTACAACAAAGAGCAAAATTGAGAAAAATAAACGAATAAAAATGAATTCAATATTACACATATAATTATCAATAATACATATAATAATATACGTTTGTATATCCATAGAGCAGCACAATCATTTCGCTACAAGCTTCTGTGCTGGGTACGTATTATGAGGAATTATTCGGAATAGATTTCCGATCGGAATTATTCCTTAGATTTCTATTGTGTTTTCTAGAGAAAACGGAATAATTCCGATCGGAATCCATTCCGAGTAATCGTATAATACGTGCTCTATAATGAATATAGTACCTCTGGATATTGAAAATTGATAGAAAATTGAATATATTGACTATCTATAGCCAAGATAAATTTCACTTCGTACTAATTTCTTCATGAGAAAAATAAACAAAGGACTTCGTTGCACTTAAGAGTTACTCCTAACGAGGGCAATCTAAAAGAGACGTTTGACAGTATGAGTATAAGTTTCACTTTATTCAAAATTATCGAGACTTTCGAAAAAGGGCAATCGCGAGTACCTTTCGTTCTATCACGCGATACGAAGGGCGGAGTGCGTGGTACAAAGAGCCGGCAGCCAATCGAAGAAGAACGGAGAGCGGCCAACCAAGTGAGTCCGGCTCAATGTGCGTGCACTCGTTCTCGCGTGTATGGAGGAATAAAGGAAGGAGCGGTAGCCCTCGTTCGTTCGCTCGCCACAGCGAGAAGGCCGGTAGCCAACCAAAGAAGAGTCGCTACTGTGCACCGCCCTACCGCCGACTACCGGTTTTCGGCCAGTCGCTACTGAACAGCTGGAGAAGTCCACCAAGTGGGACCACACCCTCCCTCCGCCGTCTAGACGTCGAATCGCGATACCAACGGGGTACGCGGACGATCACGCAAGGGCGTTTCTCACGAGAGATATTACCTATCGCGCGGACTCGCGCCACGCGCGGCGCTAAAGAAAAATGGTAGCTCCGTGATGGATCCGTTTTGATCCGTATAGGCGACTGGTAGGTAAGAACCTTGTTATATCTCTATCTTCATAATTTGAACGGACGCATGTTGCAGTTCAATTTGCGTTTACGCAATAAGAGAAGAAAAATGATTAAAATAAAATTTCAATAGGATCGTAGGAAATATGAGCATAATTAAGATAATTGCTTTGTAGTAATTGATCAACGTGATAAAAATCAGTAGCTAAGCAAGTTTTCAAAATAAAAAGTTTTCATTTATTTTTTAATTCAAATTTTTTTTATCACCTCTCTCTATTACAAATATTATATAAACTACCCAAATATCGTTGAATATCGCGAGAAATTAAAAGCGAACTACTGAATTTTAGAAAGATGTCTATAATACAAAACTTAAAATTATGTGTTTTGCAGATGTATGTCTATAGAAATTACAATTATTAATTGGAAACACGAATCACTAAAAAAAAATAGTGAATCTTTAGAAGAATTGAAGGAGACCATCGTAAAATCGCCGTGGACACAACCCGCAAGATTGAGGACCAATCAAAATGCAGTAGCTACTGTGCACCGCCCTACAGCTTGCTACTGATTCAGAAGCAAGGACTTGATATACATGAACGAATGTAGACCACACCCCTATTCCCGTTCGTTTAATTCTTAACACGTGGAGGCGTACGATAGAAAATGCAAAGATTCGAAGATTTAATAGATATATTTTTGCTTTCATTTTACCTACAGAATTTAAGTGATATTTGACGATGATTTTCATCATGAAAAGAAGCAAAGATTGCAAGATATAAAAGTAGCTTAGAATTAGAATTAATTCCTGATAAAGCGTAAGAGCCGATTATTTATTTTGTCGTCTCACATAAAAAAAATTTTGAAATAAATATTAACATATTGTAATAGAAACAAATACACAATTGAAGAGAATTATATTCAAGCAAAATTATATCAATACGTGGTATTGCATCCCATAAACGAAACTTTAATAATCTATATATATTTAAAATGGGGTACCGTATATTTGGTATATTCTAACAGCTCGAGATACAGTGAGAAAGAAGAAGAATAAGAAAGAGAAACATGATTTTAAAGAAAATATCCGATTTATAAACGATGTAACTAATCTTTTCAATTAATATCATTTCAAATATTATTGAATTAATAATTAATTATTATATTAAGTGTGTATAATAAACAACTATAACTTCAATCTCAAATATAATTATATTTATGTAATATATTATTGAAATTACATGCTAGAGATAAAGAGATGATATCAATTGACTTACCGATAGAGATAGAAAGAATGCGAATAAGGATTCGTCCTCGAGCAACGTCCAGTAGTCCTCTTCCGCAAGGGACAGTTTTCGAACTTGAGTAGAAGCGTAAATTTTCGATGAACGAAAGAACGAAACTCGCGAAATACGGTTAGTTGTAAAACGAACTGTATAGTGCGCGTATAGTGTCACGCTGCCAACAGTCGGGATCTCCGTATTACTTAGTAGGTCGGTAGCTTGTGAAAGTGTTGAGTTGCTGCGCGTGTGTCTTCCGGGCTGACAGGTCTGGACCGTTTGGGTGCGCGGCGTCGACTGAAGCTTCGTTTGGTCGCTCGGTTCGCTGGTAGCCCGAATAGGTAGGCACACCAGAAGACGGTAGGACGCCGTGTGTAACCGCCAAAGGTCTCTTCGTCGTCGTCGTCGTTTGGCTTCTTCTGGTTGGAGGACCGGGAGACACCTCCCTACCGAACCAACTCACCGATACCCACCAGTTATCGTGTGAAGGTAGCCTCCCTTCAATTCCACGGGGAACGTACACGTCCAGGATGTTCCTTCCTCGACCTCGTTGCGGTGGTAGAGGTAGAAAAGAGGCGGCCAGGGAGGCGAGGGAGGAGGAGGTGGAGGAGGAGGTGGTGGTGGTGAGAAGGATGCGGAGGAGGAACGGGAGCAGAAGAAGGAAAATGAGGGAAGAGGGTGACGGCGGGTGTTGGCAGAGGAAGAGGTGAAGACGATGATGAAGAGGAAGTACGACGAAGAAGGGAAGAAGTGGTAGCGCGCCTTGTCCCGAGTCTACATGCGTCCTTGTCTCACCCGGTCGCCGAATAGCAGCGCGGTTATTCACAAATCCTTCGTCGACGCGGCTTCCTGAGCTCCCGCTTGGTGTACCCGTCCGCCCTCCCTTCCCCTCCCTTCAACTGTCCCCGCGGAGTTGCTCCCTCTCTTCCACGTTCTACGGGTTCTGATCCCTTCCACCGCACCGTGTCTGGGCCCGCCCTCATAACCGTGAGACGAGAGCATCCCTCTTCACCCACGCTAAGACCCCTTCTGGTATAATCTTGAGGTGTCTCCCCTACCTTCTTTTAAAGTATTCGAATACCGCTCCGGCATACTTGGGCCGCTTCCTTCCGCCTTCGCCCTTTTCCAAAAGGATACCCCCCGCGGGGGCGGTAGCCAACCCCGGCCGTAAAAAGCTACGGAGGTAGCGCTCGTATCCAAAAGCTAGAGCCACTGACTCCCTTCGGCGTGCGCGCGTCTTCCATCTATCTTACCTGCCTATCTGTATGTATGTAGGAGTATCCGCAACACTATGTGTTGCCGGTCGACTTTGGAGGAGAGAGCTGTAGATATTTTCGTGGATAAACAATATGAGCGCGCGCGATCGCCGTGGCAATCCCGACACCTACGCGTAAAGGTGAAGCGACGTACCGATTCTCGGGAGAAAATCCACGGGTGCGTCGATTTCTTGATTTCTACCGCGCTAGGTGAAGAAAGACGGGGAGAAAGGTAGAGATAAGCAGAAGCGGAAAGAAAGAGAAAGAGAGAGATAGAGACAGAGAGAAAAAGAAAGCGAGACAGACAGGCAGACAGAAGGAGAGACGCTTGCCGCTGACGATGAGAAGCAGATAGTGTGGGAGAAGATGGAGGTGGAAGGAGCGTGCAAAAGCGAAGAGCGGGGGCTGACACGATGCCGCGGGGGTTCCCAGGGCACGTGGGAAATGCACAGTAGTCGATGTCAATCCCCCCACCAGGCGGCCCACTCGGGCCCCACGGGGCCCCACCACGAAGTCGCCGGGCCGGAGAGCCATCGCCGGGATTCCGGGCGCCGCCCATCGAGATCTTGCGGTATCGCTTCATTGGACAATCCTATGCGAACGGGACGATCGCCTCCCTCAACGAGTCACCAGGATGATCGAGTGGTGGAAAAATTCCTCGGGAACGGCAAAGAGGATTGACGACGATGAAGAGAGGAAGAAGAGGACGATGAAGAGGAAGAAAACGAGGGAGCGATTGGCAACAAAGGCGACGCCGACGAGCTTGGCATGCGGCGACTTCACCGCCGAGCCGTGTGGCCACTGATTCAGCCTGCGAAAACGCATCGCCAAAGATGGAAAGGCATCGGAATGACAATAGGAACTTGGATAATAGTAAATAGAGGGTAGTCTTCGTTGCCTTGATGGCGATTTAAACGACAGATTAAGAGATGTTTGAGTATTTTTGACGTGCACGACGGCATGTTAGGAATACATATTGATTGCTGTATAAATTGCCGATGTCAAAAGTATTTAACTGCTTTGGTGTAAAATAATGATGCAGCAAATGGTATTGAAAATGTCGAGAGTTGAACTCAATGTTGCTAATTATGTCGATTCCTTAGCTAGATTTAATATCAAGCAAATGCCGAATTTAATTAAATTGTATTTGATTATATATATATATATAATGATATATTATTTGTTTATCGACATATTTATCATATATCTTAAAAGTATGTATAACATATTTTAATTTTTAAATTAAAAACATACAAAAAGATTTTACACTTTATAATACAACTTTTGATGTTATTCGCTCTGAGTTGAAACCATGATTGCCATTTCCAGACTAGTATTGTCACATTCTGCCGAAGATAAATTTTCAAAAGAAAAAATGGTGAGAGAGAAAGAGAGAGAGAGAGAGAGAAAATATTTGGTGTCAGAATTTGTTCAAATAAGCAAAAAGGACCATAATGTTTTATAGCTTTCTATAAAAAAAAGGGGTCGTTAAAATTAAAAGCTGAAAATTCCTTTTCAAAACTAGAGTTTTCTCTTGGATACCATTTTCCCATGTGCTGAAGAAAGCCGAAAATCTGTTAAAAAACTTGATTATCCGGTTGAAAACCGGAAAGATGACAACTATGATCATAACAGTCGCGTATTAATGAATAACTGTTTCGCGTATCTAGAAAAATTATTGCAAAATCTAATTAAATAAAACAACCACATAACAGCCTACATTCAACATAAACTTCAAATTATCAAGGAATTTGAGGAAATTTGAACAAATATTTTCAATAGAAGATAATTTAAACAACGCAATACAGAAAAAGGACTACGAGCCAAAAATCAATCGTTATAATTTAAAAGTAAAAAATAAACAATTATATCGTTAAGTTAAAAATATTATAAACTTTAATAGAAAAACAAACGTTTCGATCGCGGTCGGATCATTATCAATGTTTACATAAATTAGTCAGTATGGTAAAACAAATATAATGAAAAATTACATGAAGGATCGAGTAGAATAAAGAAAAATTATACAAATTATAAAAATACTTCGCTCTCTCTCTAATTGTTTGAAACACTAATATCGACATAGTCGATGCATGATTATTAAAAACTGATATCGGTATTTGTATCTTGCTGGCAGTTGAAATGTCCGAAAAGATTGTCAATGCATGTTATCTTAAGTTATGTTATCAAATTTTCAGTCAGAAATAATGAAATTGGAGACAACACGACGAGAGTAAAAATCGATATTCCTTGAATCGTATATAACTTTTTTTTTAATCATTATTTTTTACAGTTGTGACAATTTTAATGATTTTTAAAAACTACAGTTAAATTAATTTACTTTTAATAATTGGTAGGGTAATGTAGGTACTTTAACTTATATATTTATGGTAATAATTCGAAAATCTCGTTTTTTTAATTGTCACTTTTGAAGTGAGGGAGTGATATAATTATATATTAATAATATATAATAATTTCACATATATGGATGCAAGAAACTAATTTGAAGATTACTACAAAATACGTAAAAATTATTATCAATTTTATTCGCAAGAATTGCAATCACTATTGAATCGCAATCACAATTACTCAGTTATTACATTTTTCACTAATAGCATATAATATTATTACGATTATATCTATTAAAGTCTAAAGTTTATTTTTCTTGTGAGAACCCAAAAATCCGGTGTTCTTCCAGTTTTTCTGGCGTTATACTGCAGAAGCGATATGAACAAACGGAGACGCAGAGATCAGATGTCAGGCTGTAATCAGGAGTTGAAGGTGTACCGAGAAGTCGCTTATCTTGATATCCAAAAGCAGTTGTGCGTATTCGGTTGACCGGATGGATCAGAAGAGCCGCCGTGTTGGCGCAGGAAACGGAAACTGGTGGAAACAAAGCCTCGGCAAATAGACGGCATCTCACAGGGAATAGGGCAAATAACGCGCGTCCGCACCTATTGCTCTCACCTCAGTCGCGACAAATATTGTCACGTCCATGACGGAGAGGGGAAGAAGGGAAACATCACTTCTCGTTTCGGGCTGAGGAACCCCAACCGATAGATTAGGATACGGGTACGATACTGTAAACGACGTCACCGCACGCACGCAGCGTGAAAGATAACGAGAACCGATCGAGACAGGTCTTGTCGAATTAGCAGGTAGGTTCAAGCAGCGGTGTGAGAAACCATCAACCGTCGATCCCGAGATAACGTAATCCGAAAGGAAAATCGTGAATGGGACCGAGCCGGAAAATGAAGAATACTATTTAGGTCAGAATGTATGCGAACACGAACGGAAATGACAGCGATGAAACTTCTTTTTTCCGATCCGTTTCTCTGATGGAATTTACAAAATGATGTCACTTCCGCATCCTATGAAAACGGCAGTAAAAGAGTATGAATCATATCAGTTTTTTCAATTATTTTTACAATAAAAGACGAATTTTTTAATTCATCGATTAATTTATCGCGTTATGCGCAAATACAGCTTTTACAGAGCAAAATTATATCTTTGAATATAATGCGACTGATTAATCGATGAATTAAGAAACTTTTCTAAACATACGCGATCAATCAACATCACTCTATAATTTAAATGAAGAAACATACGAATTTTGTTATAATATTTTTATTTATCTCTTTTTTTATATATTACAAAATTGAATAGATCAATCATCTTTATTTGAAAAAAGTATAATTCCTTCTTGATATATTTTTGCAGAACGATGAAACAAAAGAAAAATACGCGATAAAACATTTATTGAATACGAATAGTTCTTGATAAAGACATAAAATAGAGCGAGGCTAATTGAGCATAGGAGCAAGTTGAGACATACAAATACGTCAGAGCGATTTCAACTATATACTATAAACTCCTATTAACTTAGTTGGAACTTAGCTTAAACGGCAGAATCGTTTAAAATAAAATCTTTAATATACAATTCGTTTGTTGTAACCTAAAAACTAGTCACTTACAAATTTCTTGCAACTGAACATTTTAAAATCAAACACGTTCCAATAACACGCATTGGTATGTTTTCAGTAATGCAATTATTACCACCGCAATTTCATTGGGACATGTTTTATTTCAATATGCTGAGTTGTATGTAAGAAATTTGTGAGTAACCAGTTTTTGGGTACGATACGTGGTTTTTAATCTTTTTTTGATACATTAAACATAATTCTATTAATTAATTTAATCTATTTATTTGTATTATTTAATAAAAGTGTTGATTAAGTTAATTGAAGTTTAGAAATCGATAGTTCGAAATCGACCTCAGGCCTAGTTCCACCAATGTAAGATTAACTGTTCTGAGAATTAGAAAAAGAAATAGTGTAAGACATAAGCGACAACACGAGAAAAATATCAGGGCGCTCCGAGATTCGAACCGAAACTTGCAGTGCTATTCTGTAACTCTTAACGACACTGTCGATATCGTTGTAAGTGTCGTTGCGCAGATATTTTATATGGTGAAAAAGCTACACAACGACACCTAACGATATCGACATTGGCTACGTTTACACCATGCGCCACGACCTATACGATAGGTGTCTTTGTTTAATATACAAGATAAACAAAGACATTTATTGTATAGGCCGCGGCTTAAGCGCACGGTGCCATTGTCGTTAAAAGTTATAGAATAGGGGTGCTGATCTCCTCTAAAATGGTAGACTTCCGTCCTCCCACTGAGCCACACATGTGACACAGTCTTATTCTAATAGCTTCTATGTTGTGCCTATTTCCTCTAAATTTGTTACAATAGCTTAAGTTAAACCGAGATTAAAGTTAATCTTACAATGGTAGAAATGAGCCTTAGTAACACCGAAACATGTATGAACACGTCGATGCCTGTGGAGACGGAGACTATATATACTGTGCTCTACATAAGCCTCTTAGGCCCGTTTTCACAATTCAATATATGGTTACCTAAAGATTAAAGGTTACCACTGATTCATTAATGAAATTCATTCATGAATTTCTTGGTTACCTTTGATCTTTAGGTAACTATATGGTATATTGTGAAATCGGACCTTATTGTTTAAGATTTAACTTACTGTTCTCAAAATTAGAAAAAGATAAATAGCTTAAGTTAAACCAAGGTTAAAGTTAATCTTATACACAATGGTTGGAAATGGGCCTTAGTAACCGAAAGATGTATGACACATCAATACCTGCGGAGACGGAGACTATACTGCTCTACATAAGCAAGTCTACACCTGGATGAACATGTGCGTTTTTTTCGTTTTCCTGTATGAAAAGTAAAATTATTAGATGAGTGTTCTTTTTGGTCTACGTATCAATTGAAATAATTAATAAAAACCAAATATTTTTTACATATTTTTTTTAATTTGAATGTTCAAGATGTTATTTTATTTATGATTTTTTTTAGTTATAAAAACTATTTCAACGGATACCAGTATGGGCGGGCTAGTTGGACTAAAATGTCCCGATTAACCTTGCTCATAAATTGAGGCGCTTATTAACGATTAAAAATATATTTTGTTTAATTTTTATTATAAAAAGTTAAGTTTTTTTTTAATTTAGTTTAGTTTTAAGTAAAGTTTTATAAATTAAAATATAAAGAGGAAATGAATGTTAACAAATTATTATAAATAAGAAATAAAAACATTAATAAAATAACACATTTAATTTTTCTATTTTTTTCATAATAGATAATTATTTTCATGGCTCGATTTTATTAAGCCATGGTGTATCTATAATCAACACTATTTTATTAAATACTATCCTTTGGGATGATACAACATGTCCCATGATACATTGAATCACTCTAACTGTATTCAACACGAATTTTTCTTATTTACGAAATATTAAGGATTTATGAGTGCTTAATTATTCAACTCAATAAAAATAAAATATTTTAAAATAATTCTCATTAGTCAGTCATAATCGTGTAAAGATTTATAATGGTTTGAATAAAAAGTTGTCCAACTAGCCTTGATGTACCCTATCATAAATAAAAATACGCGAATCAAATAGTGAATACATAATTAAATAGAAAGATAGCAGAAATTATTATCTATATGAGCGAATATTCTTTTATAAATCAGGAAGGATAGATATAGTGTTCGTAGAGTGTTTATAAAGTATAAAGCATCGACAAGAATTTGTCGTGGATTCTAAGTTGTCAACTGTATATGTATACGATGATAAGTGTGCCCTCAGTAATGGCGGTCACATCAAAGCTTTACTCGCATTCTTCGTCGGCGTGAAGTCGCGACTCGTAGATACGTGAACGTGCCTAATGGAAAGGTGTGTGTGCACACACGACAATGTTTCGTATCTTTTAATGGTCGTTTCACAACCATTGCCTAAGCGTACGAATTTTGCGTTTTGAAATAGCATTAGAAGCACGAGCTGAAACGCGGCGACAACTTTACAATCGTTTCAATGGGCAGACAACATTTCGAACTTATCGAATCTTTACTGACAAAATTAAATGAGCAGAAGATATGCAAAGACATTGTAGAACTTTTCTTAATAATCTATTAAAATGTTCCTTTTTTTAATCGAAAGCGATGTAAATTTAATCTAATAACTGTAGTGTTGTAATAAAATCATGTAGATATAACAGTTATTATATTTTATGAGAGAGATACAAGAAGAATTAGTGTTACACGCGCAAATAAAGATTTCTTTTGAAGAATTTTTCTCTTTGTGTATCTACAACTTTGACTTGGAA
This sequence comes from Mycetomoellerius zeteki, assembly GCF_001594055.1. Lineage (NCBI taxonomy): Eukaryota > Metazoa > Arthropoda > Insecta > Hymenoptera > Formicidae > Mycetomoellerius > Mycetomoellerius zeteki. The sequence continues at coordinate 1,311,245 of NW_017256500.1, forward strand.
AAAATATTTAAATTAAATTGAATTGCAAAATCTACAATGATTTTATATTATACATTTACGAACGGCAATCATACTTCTCTATAGCTTACAATCCTGGATTTACTAACTTTATTACACGTTATCATCTGCGCACTTGTTTTCGCGAGGAAAAGCCATTAACGCTATAATTCGAAAGATTAACTTGGATATTTTCGCAAATTATGTTCAAATTGTCTCACGTATCATTGCCAATCTGTCAGAAAATTATATTTGACTTTCAAGATCTTGAATTAATTTAAAGAAGTGTTTATATTCAATAATATGATATAATATTCAACATTTGATATTGAAACTAGATATTTAGATTTTAAATGAAAGGTAAAATTACAAAATTATTATTTAAATTAATGTAATTGACAACAATGCAAATGAATTTTAGTAAATTCCATAAATCTTAATAAATGAAATAACCGATTAAGGCTCTTATTGTATAACTTTTAATGGCAGTAACGATATCGGTAGAAATCTAAAATATATTCCAATAAAATAGCTTTTATTAAACTAGCATTTCCTCCTTCTCTCTTTCTTTAATTTTATAAGTCGAATTTGTTCGTAATTCCATTTTCACTAATTTTGTCAAAATTTTCTTAACATTCTTTATTAAAAGTTATACTATATACAATATATTCCCCTGCTAAGCTTTCAGTAACCAGCTGCATGATGATACACATTAGTTTCCGATAATGAAGTTATTCTAAAAGTATACCTTCAAATAATATTTAATAATAAAATTTTTTAGTAAGTCTGTACTTATAAAATATTGGAAAATCAGAAAATCACCCGCGTAAAATTCTGCGGGTGATAAACGGACGTCGCTGTGAGCGAGACTTTATCTTAAGGTCCAGAAAGGCACCACGAAGAGTTCGCTCGCATAATGGGCATAGGACGAACCCAAGAAGAATCATGGACTAAAGCCGCACCTTCCGCTGGCCACGTAAGTATGCAACGTGCACACGTTATAATGCTACGCCCGCAAATGTACGGGCGACGTAAGGTTATGGCGACCACCATAATGCCGGACGCAAATTTGACCTTTTCCACGACGGCGTCTTGTAGTCTTATTTTATGTGTGCGCAATTATGTTACTTCCGATCTGTAAGTGATAATCTATCACGCAACGAAAGTAAAAAGATCTTCTTTATTATGAATTTTATATATAATTTTATATATATAATCTGCAAATATATAAAATAATCCATTACGCTACTAAAATGATGCAAAAAATCCTCTGTATAAATTCTATCATACAATCCTATTATACATATAATTTAATAACCACACAATATCAAAAAAGTTATGTGAACGACGAATAGTTACACTAAATATTAAAATCCGTAACTTTCAGAGAAAAGAGATAATAACTTTTTTTCACAAATCCATTTTAAAAAATTTTTAGAAGAAAGTTGCAAATTTATATATTCAGAAGAGCTGAAAGTTTATATACTTTAAACATTATACAAAAAAGATTATAAATATAAACAATGCTGTTAAAAAATTAATCATCTTTTATATACGTTTAGTTTGTAATCCAAAAAATAAACGTAAAGGATACCTATATTTTTCTACATTTATTTTGCCAAATGAGTATTGTTCTTCGAGATATTATTTGTCAAAGAGAACAGCTTCTGCGAGAAGCTTATTATTCGGCATTTATAGTTTTATCACGACAAAGTGATCTTCAATCTTCGACGTGTGAAGTGCCTAAGTAGACACATCCAGTTTGCGCGATACATGTATGTACATATAATATATACATATATGTATATATATGTATATCTATATACGTACACATGCGTGCCTCGATGCGTAAAGCAAAGCGTGACGTGTGTCGCTCGCGCAGGAATTTGCCTTCGCGGCTTTACCGGATTTACCGAGACACCTCGTGAAACACGCCCATGTTTGACTTAGCTTTTGAGTTACGCCGAAATTTTCACAGAAAGTCGCCGCCGTCACAGAGAGACCGACAACGAGGCCGGCCGAGGAAGTGGAAAGACGACGAAGACGACGTATTCGTGTAGGACTTATCATCTCGTGTAACGACGACGGGCCGCGCCCGACATGTACAGATGGAATAGATTGTTTGTCGATTTTTACTCACCTCCCCCGCCATAAAGCCATCTGCGGCGAAACTCGGCTCGTAAAATGTATGAGCCGAGCTGACAGCGGCACAACATGCGTTTAAGTGCAAACAAACTTTCTCGCAAGTAAATCGCTCAATATATATGTATATATATATATTCGAGCCAAAACGGAAGTTCACCTAGAAACCCGTTGACATTTTTACAACAAACCTCTCGACACTACGTAAAAAAAATAATTTTTTTGTTTTTGTCAATTAATAAGAAATTTTTGTATGCACTTCTGCAATAAAAAGAGGATTATTTTCCTTGCAGTATAAGTAGATGAATGATGACATTTCAGTTTTCTATTAAAATTATATTTTCAAGATATTTTAATATTTTTCAAGGATAGAAGTAATTGAAAAAAATTATTTCCAAAAAATATTATATATTTATAAATATATTACTATTCAATTAATATCTATACAAGTATTTTAATAAAATTTTATTAATATATAGTAATGCGCAAAATATCATAATTTTATTTTGTCTTATAATGTATAATTAATTCAATTTGAAGATAGCGAGGTTTTTATTTTATAAAAACAATGTTTATTTATAATTATATATATATATATACAAATTAAAATTTTATCAATATTATTCTAATTGAAAAAATGTTAGAAAAGGAGATTAGAAAAAATGTTACATAATTAAAACAAATTATATACAGGAATTAAACATATATAATGTAAACATTATTTTTTACTAATATACGTTAACTACGTTCAAGCTTTCTTCTGCAAAAAAATGAAAATGCAGCAAAGTTTAAAGCCATCACGAAATTATCTTATCTTCATTTATTCAGTTACATACTGTTTGAACTGTAGTGCACGGATGGTTCCCGTCAAACAAAGGTTTTTTTTTCTTTCACAAAGGATTAAGATAACATAGTGGACATTGTCAATATGCTTTAAGTTGCTTAAAGGCACGTTTAAAGTTTGTATCTTTAAACCCAGGCTTCGGTTTCCTTGGAATTATGAATATTTAAATCTCCTAGTTTACAATACTTTGGACTTATCTATAAGTTTAACATAAAATTTGAAATGCCAAGCCATTTCTGTTCTTTTTATTTTTCTTCGTTCTACATGTTTGTACAGAAGTTCTTGCGCTATCTAGATAAAAGTATTGGAAGATCATAAATGTACGTGAAGAAACTAGCAGTTGGTAAATATCGTCATTGCGTATCGTGCAATTTAATTTTTTTGTTTTTTCTTTTTAATATGTACTATAATAAAATCTGTAAGTATTAAATATGCCCAGAATTTATTTTACAATTTCATAATATAGATTATTGCTTCTATTTAAACAGACAAGTTAGCTACTGTCGGCTATATACCTTTAGAAGTACTCTTCCAAAAAAAGGATTTAACGTTTCAGTCGATATTTCAGTTCAGACTGAAAAATATTGCGTTGCATATTTAATATAATAAGTATTATTGTTAATTTAAATTTATTATAAATTGATTTTGCTACTGTAGTTACCTTTATACATTTCGTATAATTTACTAAATTATATCTTAAAAATATTTGCTATATAATATTTACTTTACTATAGTTTGTAAAATATAACTTATAAAACTTCAAAAGTTGCGTTTTATAATTTTAATTAATATTTAATTTAAATTAATCATACAAATCATTTTTTGTATAAATAAGATACAAGTTAAATGTAGTATTCTTAATATAATTTTACTGTTGTAAAATGCTTTTTCAGTGAATATGTTACAGCTGTTATCATTTTTTATATTTTTTATTTCATCTTTCTTAATATAATTTACAAAGTTGCTTATTAACTTTCATATAAATCTAAAAATATAGTTACTGATATAAGGAATAAACTAATAACGTAGAAAATAACAGGAAATTGATCGCTCGCACGTTTGTAATTTTCGATGCAGGCTCTCGTTGTACATAGTATATTGTACATTTCATATATCACTATACATTAAATTGCATCGCATAGCACACCAAATGTGTCTCCTTACATACTTTTCTCTTTTCCTCTGTTTTCGTTTTCTTCGTTGCTTTTTTCTTTTTGCGCTCTTTTTATCGCTATCACACTCGCTTTCTCACATACACCCACACACTCGTACGCATATACACACACACACACATTATACATTTTCATTCTTTTTTCACATATACATACAGATAAAAAAATTACATTTGTGTTTGAAACATAGATTACTAACATTATCATATTGTAAGTCATATCTGGATGGAGTTTTAGAACTATTTTCACTTGACTACTTTCGTACGCAGCTTTCATACATTTTCATATTTTATAACTTGAACACGTGATACAATCTTGTTGTTAATAATCATTTGATAATTGTGTTCTAATTAGTAATGTAACGTTCGAATCTCACACTTTTGGAAAATTCGTTGTATATACCTAAGGTATAATAATTACATTATTATTATTACACATATAAAACATTACGCAAATAGTCTCATGTACAATTACTCGACTATTCGAATGGCGAATGTAAAACATTCATATCAGCTATTTATAAAATTTATGATATTCCTCTCACAATGTTTCGCTGCCATTAAAACAACTTGGAAATAAATTAAATTAATTTATTAAGAAAAATCAGATTTGAAATATATTTAATGATAGTAATTTCAAATTTGTTTGACAAATTTGTAATTATAGATATAATGTGATAAGCATATCCGTAAAGAATAGAATTTAATTTAATTTATTTCTAATAATCTCGCGCAAAACAAAGCGTTATGGAAATGATTGTTCGCTTTTAGATAGTCCTTAACAGAATATTGAATTTTCAGTATTTATGAAAATCTATGTACTTTATAATTAAGAAAGACGACAATACATTGCTATTATTAAATATCATTTCAAGCATAGAGTATATTTTGTACCCGATTATGTTCTATTCTTTATCCGTAACGCGCGTTAACGCATAGTTGGCCAGATCATTCAAACATTCGAACTCATCGAAATTTTATTTAATCACAATGGACGCTTTAAAAACGGAAAGCTATTCTAAAATGTATATTCGAGGGATCTTTCTTATACTGGATTCTTTAAAATCCACTGAAAAGAAGGTATACCTTTGTGTTGTAGGCGTTAGAGGCGTAGTCCGAAAGGATCACCTCTGCGGTCGGACGGTGTACAGTTTGGGTCTCACAAAAGGACCATTAATGCTTCTTCGCATCGAGGGCACAGGGTGGGAAGGGTGGAGAGGAGGGGAAGAAAAAAATATTGATATTCGTCTAGGGTCGGAATATTTTTAGAAGGGAAAAGCAACGGCAGCAGTAGCAAGGAGCAGGTATTTCGCGCGCGGATCGAGCAGGTACAAAGCCGTATTGCACCTGCCACGGTGGCACAGGCACAGGTTATTACCCCGACCGCAAAATTTGCATTATCCCCTCTCTCGAACAACTGCGGGACAAAAGAATACTTCGTCGCAGTTTTCTTAATATCTTCTGGACTTCCATTTTCCCTATCACATCGTTATCGTGTGATTCACGCGTGTCGCAGGAAGTATTGTGGCTTCTACAACTGTAGCATGAAGTGAGAGCACCTGTTTTTTAACGACAAACTATTAAGGCACATTTTTGGTATGTATTTATTCTAACCGTCTCATTCATAGGAAATTATCTCAATATTGCATTCCAAGTTATGTAATAACGAAAATATCTTCTTGTTACGTATTTTTGAAAAATTATCTTATTTAACATATAATACATACTTTTTATAATATGTAAAATTATTATTTTGTATATTATGTGAATCGTATACAAAATCATAACTTTATGATTCATTTCTCTATATTACTTGTATATTGGACATAACAGGATAACATATAAATATATGCATATATTGTCTTATTATGCCTAATAATTTTGGATTGAGAGGGTTAAGTTTTTCCGAGTCTAATAACTATTTTAGAATTGCGCGCAGAATTTTTAAAAAATTATGAAGATATTTTTTTCGCCTGCTTATGTTTAAACTCTCTCTCATTTAAATTCTCTGACATATTTACATGAAAAATGCATTGCAATAACATATGCATAAATAACATACAAATAAGATTTTCCAGCAAATTTAACAAGTTATTAGCCATATTCTTACGCATTCCAAAAATATCATAGAATTCATAGAATCTTTAGAAAGATTATTCTTTGTGCAGACCGGTACCTTTCCTTCGTGTAATCCATAGAGCCTATATATGAAAGAGAAATTCAAGCACAGGAAAACTACCTGCGACAAATTTTCTATCGACCCATTATATCCGCAATAGTGAAACCTTGACGTGCTGGTGCAGGTCTAGGTGGTGGTGGTGGTGGTTGTGGTGTTGGTGCTCTCGGTGGTCTAGCTATTTCCTTGTCACGTTCCCTGTTGCGTTCTCTTTCTCTGTTCTGCTCTATCTCTCGTTCTCTCTCACGCTCACGCTCTTGAAGTTCTAGAAATACTCTGGAAGGACCTGGCGAGCCAATTCTTCGTCGATAAGAAGCCAGAATAAGTGGGGGTGGCGGCGGAAGGGCAGCCGGTGGGTTCTGGGTGACAGAATGAGCCGCAGAAGCTCCGCTGGTCACCGTCGATGTTTTCACAGCGGGTAATAAATCCCTTCTAATCTGAAGTTGAGGTCTCTGAGGAAGAGGTGGTGCTGAGGCCGATGCTGCAGGCGTAGGTGGCGGGACTGAAGACCCTTGGGAAGGATATCCAGACGAACTAGAAGATGCAGAAGATACGGACGGTGTTGTGGACGTCGATGAGGAAGATGGTCCAGGCTCAGGGCAATCCTCTTCGGGACTGTCATCGTCCCTCAACGCTTCTTCCAGTGCCTCTGGAGGAACGTCGCCCACGGCATGTGTCAATGCGTGTCTCCTGAGATCGCAATTTCTGCGGAATACTTTGCCGCATGACGTACATTCGTAAGGCTTGTGGTCCGTGTGCGTTAAAAGATGCGTCTTGAGGTTACTGCGCTGATTAAAACTTCTCGCGCAAACAGGGCATTTGTGTGGAGATTCCTCCATATGTAAAATCTTGTGAACTGCTAAAGTACGACTCTGACAAAAGCCCTTACCACATTCACCACATTTGAAAGGCTTCTCCTTGCTGTGGATGTACCTAAGAAAAAAAAAATAAAAATCATGAAATAACAATAGTTAATAAATAAAAAAGTCTACATATCCTAATTTAAAGTTTTAAAAATTTTATCTTCATTTTATCTTTATCTGTTATTTATTCTGTTACCTTTATTGCAGATACTTAATATTACAAAACAAATTAATATAAACATATACAATAAAAATTTAAATAAATTAATTTATCATATTCTTTTTACGTGATATAGCTAATTATTTAATTCAATTCTATCCAATTGATTCTAATTAATTTAACAAAGAACTGTATATTGTACCTGTGATCCCTAAGATGATCCTGCCGCCTGAACGCCTTGCCACATATGTCACAAGAATACGGCCTTTCGTCGGTATGAGTCCTCTCATGAATAAGAAGATTATATGATTTCGTAAATTGTCGATTACAGAATTTACAAATAAACTGTTTCTTCGGTCTGGATGCCCTACCAGGTGCTCTGAGTAACCTTCGATCCAGATGCTGATGGGCTAATGGACCACCTGGGGGATACAATGCAGAACTACCTGGAAAAGGACCGGCAAATACCGGATACCCAGGTGGCTCAAGAAGAGGATGCGGTGGTAGTAAAAGACCTCTCGCTAATTCTTTTCTCTTGTCGGCCATCATCGCCATAATATCGTAACTCGAGGAGCTTTTTCTGGCTACTGAAGATTCAGGGCCGACTTCGTGCTCCGAATTCGTTGACGATGAGGAAGAGGGCGGTGGTCCGGGTAGATGGGGATGCATTTCACCTGGATATGGAGTGAGTTGTAATCTTGAAGGCACCACAGGCACAAAGGCTGATGATTCTCGGTGATGAGCATGACCCAGACCGGTTACCAAGCTGTGGCGGTGATGATGGTAAGCGAGAGTACCAGATGGATCAAATCCTCTTGAGGTTGACGCCGCGCTAGAATTGGAGGACGACGACGCTGCAGAAGAAGGGCCTGATCTTGGAGACTGTCCAAGACCTAGGTCCCGACCTCTGCTTGTCTCCTCTGAAACCGTGGCCGAGGCCGACGTAACTACGATGTCGGTTGGCATACTGATTGCACCTAAAAAAATATAAAAAATCGTTAATTACACCCTGATAAATTAATAAAAATAAAATTAATGTAAATAGCATAATCAATTCTTTGTTCCGCTGAACGTGTGGTTCTTAAAATATCTGTTTAAGATTATATATTTTCGAATTTCTATATTTATATTTGCGCTCGTTTTTGTACAAATAATCGTAACAAAGTCGTGCAAAATCAAGATTATGTCACATTTTTTAACCAAAATGACAGTTTCCTTTAAGCATTTTATGTTACGTATGTTAAGAAGAACTTAATCTCGAGAAAAATTGACGCACAGAGGGCGTATTCCGATATATATTATCAGTATCGAAAATTTATAGTATATGTAACGTGAACTATAGATTTCAAGTATTGACAGTGTATATTGAACATTGTCTAATTTTTTGTAATATTAAATATCTGCGAGTGTTTACAGCTGTAATTAAGTATACAAAAAAATTCAATACATATATTTAAAAATTATTTTTATTTCTAATAAATTTATTATTAAAATTATCCTCTAAATACCTTTCGTGCTTTTTATAAATTACTAGTAAATTATTAAATATGAGAAAATGACACGATATATACAAAAATAATTAATATGAGAATTAATACACATTTAAACCTAAAAAATATATTATTTATTGAGTAAAAACTAATTTTATTAAAAACATTGAATTTTTATGTTTATATATATTGCATGACTTTATGTTTGCATATATTACATGATCTCTACAAATCTATATAAAAGTTTAGATAACAATTTAAACAAAAAAAGAACATACGTAAGAACGAACACAACACGGAAAATTTTTTTTAAATCTTGAATTACCTATTTTGGTAATAAATTGTTAGACATTCTTCATAAATAATCATACATACATACATATTGATATAATGTCGAATTATAATTTACAAAAAGATACAAAAGAAAAATGACATTATTTGGGCTCTAGGAAATCAACGCGGCAATAAGCGATGCACAATTGTTAAACTACAAATACTTTAACAAATTTACAAAGATTCAAAAGACAAACGTTTCGGCTATTTTCAGCCATCTTCAGCGTATCATGTAAGAATCAAATTGCAGTTTCCCAAAAGTCCTACAAAGCACGTAGAAGCACAAAAAGTAGAATGGCAAGTCAAGAAAACCTATTGTGTATTATATTGTACTGGTAAGATGGGTTTGACTCCAAAGCTTTCTTATTTTTTTTTTCAATAAAAAAAAGATCAAGGAATGCATTAAATTTTAAAGATGCATGTACCTAAACTGATAAAAATAATTTTTCCGTATCGTCGTAATTAACGGCGCTGTCATTTTGTTTTTTTCAAGTTTATAATATGTTGAACTTATTCCTTAAGCATAGCATAACTCTTTACGTGTTTACTTAAGAAATAGAGAAACGTATAAATGATCTGTAGTTTATTCGTAGATTTTACGAACGTTTAATGGACATCGAGAGAACCACTGTATACTAGCTCACCGTAAACTTTCGCAATCGTATAGGAAATGGGTACGGGCAGCGTTTAAAGAGACTTTTTCTTTTTATTAATCACATCTCGCAAACTCGTTTTACCTGCGAAATCGCGCGTATATTGTTTCGCAAGTGGGCTTTTCAAAGGACGGCAGACGCGCGGCGATTTAAATGATAATTGAATGGTAAAGTGCTCATTTCGATCTACTATCCGGAATATCGATACCGCGTACGTTTCATGAACGTGAACTGGTTATCTCGAGCCGAGCACACCTGCCAACATGGCTTCCGCGGACCCAGCGGTCACGGCTAGTCCCAGCAGCCATGTTGGAATCGCGAATGTCCGTAGGGACGCAACGAGGCAGACACGCGATTGCTCTACAAGTTCCTCTAAGGACTTCTCCGGATACATTCACCTGGGAAAACTCTCTCTCACCTGGAGGACGTTGATGGAGAAGCCTTCCAGGTCTCCCTTTCAGTGTCCTCTAGCAAACCACCAACGCATCTCTTCCTCCGCTCGAAATCCCTTATTGGCCGACGGTCCAGTGATCAGCGGCGGAAACATCCGTTGTATCTCCACGGACATCCACTATGGCACGACGAGAACTTTGAAAGGTCTTCGCCCGTATCACTCCTTATCTTTTTTCCGTGTACACGTAAACACACATACACTTCACGCGGTAAGCGCGGAGTAGACGACCAGCGCGCGATTCCTTTCGTCGCACTTCCGATTCTGCTCCGATCTCGCCTGATGAACCGCGAAAGGAACAACGCGCGCGGCGACGCGCTCCTCTCTTCCAAGGTCGGTACCCTAGAAGCAACTTCGCTTCGAGAGGACGACAACTGGAGCGGGATGTCGATACGCGCGCAGCGCTCTTTCCTGCGGGAGAACGCGAAGAAGCGCGCGGGTAACTGCGTGTCGACGCCGCCAGGTAGGCTTCCTCGGCTCACACACCCACGCAGGTAAGGCTCATGCACACCTCACGCGTACACACACACACACATTGGCGCGTATGTACACCTATACATCAGGGCGACTCGCCTGGGAGTCTTTCCGTTTGGCTGCCGCTAGTAGCGCTGCTGCTGGATGCTGTGCCGCAACTCTAGAGCCGCCTTTGGTGCGAGAGAGGTGGGTTCCGGTCGGCTTGCGGTCGCCAGAACGAGACCGACAGGTAGTCGGAGAGCGAGCGGAGAGAAGGTAGACCCGGTGGACCGAGGGCACGCGCGGGGGTTTGCTGGTATCCTATCTACCAGTGCCTATGAAGCGATGCCGCGCAGGTTGAACGCAAGAGGTTTAGGTAGGGACGTGGTATGAGGGGCAGGTGCGTAAACGCGAAACCTGGCACCCTCTCTCTTCCTCTCGCGGTCTGGTTCCGTCGCCGCTACCGTGGAATTTCCTCACCTCGGTGCATTCGATGCTCAGCCATGCCTGATACATACGCCGTAGATCCGAATCCAAGATACGATTCCGGTAGTTTGACGATGGATGGGAAACCGTTGCATTCGCGGGCGCTCTGAACCAAGTCCTACGATCAAGTCAACGCTAGCGAATCGTACGTTTTCGCCTTGTGAACTCTGAAACTCTCACTGTACCGCTGTACCGTCGTTATGATTCATCCTCCGAAGATCGGAGTAGCGCTTCCGTTTGCAAAGGTAGACGCGCGACGCGAAAGCGGCTGAAGCGCGTTTGTCGCCGCGGTTCGCGCTGTCAGGTAGGCGGATGAGAAAACCGTGAGGCAGGTTGTAAACGCACCTGTAGGAAACCCGCGCCACGCCGGCACTGACGAAGGAGATCGGTCTTTGGTGAGCGGAAAGGGGAGTATGGTCCGTGCACCCCGCCGCCAGCCAGAGGCAGTCAGAGAGATCGAGTCTCGGTCTCTGTCTTTCATTCGCTCTCCCTGTCCTCCTCGATCTCTCCTTCAGCCACGTTCCATCTTTCTTCCCCGTCTTTAAGCGTCCCGCTTCCACCTTCGACTTCTTCGTTCCTTCGGTACCCCGCCATACCAGCGCAATGTTAGCCTCCCCGCGCGTTCCCACTGTCCTTCGGCGTTTCCCTTTTTCTTTTTTTCCCTTTCTGTCTCTTTCTACTGGCAGCAGCCGCCGACGCCCAGCCGGTTTTACACCGGCAAATCGATTCAACCTTACGTACGTCTCGCTGGAACGAGCGCGGTTCTAGTTCATGGATTGCGGAATTTGCTCCAGTTGGATAGAATAAGCGGCGCGATTATTCGTCATAGATGAGCCGTTGTTAGGCTGATTTGCACGAGACATGAATTTCTTGCTGCTACTGAATGGCCTTTTTTTGTCGTTTAACAGGCTATTTTTAGTCTACGGAGTAATGGAGTTTTAGATCCATAAAGAGAGGGGGGGAGAGGGAGAAACGCGCGGCGAACACTTACAACGATTGGCTTCTCATTTAGTTCAGCATTGCTATCGTTTTATTCTTTTCAGGCGGAATAATCGCTCCAGATGTGTTCAACACGGTATAGACTTTCTGTAATAAAGTTAAAGTATTTTCATTTATTTATGATAGATCTTCAAACTCCAACTATCATGAAATTTACGCAATATTAATTGCTACAAAATATTTTATACGAATATATAGTGTATCCATGTAATTAAACACAATTGATTTACATGTTTTGATAATAAATTATAATATTATTTTCCATTATTTTATGATGATGATGACGATATTTTGATTTATTTTATTTTATTATATTTAAATTAGTTATTCTGTGAATCCTAAGATATATTAGAATTTGTAAACAAATTTTACAAAAGTTAGTAACGACGTTTATTTTTGAACAAATTCGAGTGGCAAATTTGACATATCAATCGACAAATCCTGTGGATATCAGATCGAACTTCTTAAGTAATACTGCCGTCAGCTGGTTCCAACCAAGAAGTAATCGGCTAAAAATGTTTCCTCATATTCCTGTATTCTGTCGGATACATTAAGGATAAAATCTCACCTGCTTGAAACACTGTTGATATAAAGTGTGATATCATGTTTCAGTCATTAATAGATAATGATAAAAAAAAGATGAAAGCTTGTTATCGAAACACGTAACGGTACTGGATTAAAACTCTATATTAATAAAAGTAGCGTATTTCTTTTATCTGAGCAAATGGCGATTACCTCTTCTTACTGGCTGCTTTTTTATCGCATTTTTCTATTGGCTATTTCGATCGCCATTTTGGATCCAATTGATCTATTCGGTAAATTTATTTACTGCTCCTTAACGTTTTCCTACATACTATATAAAAATCTGTTCTGGCGAGTGCAAAAGTTGCATGCCGCAATTCTAAATACGTGTGCAGTAATGTGGATAAAAGGCCAACAAACGAAAGTACTATGCAACTGAACGTGTCTTGGTAATCGTAATATCGAATTTTTCTCACACTCGGTTGATATCCATGTCTTGTAAAGCCCAGTGAACGGCATCGCCTCTTTCGATTTTTTTTATTAGCAAACCTCATTACTGAAACGGGTTTGAACGTCTTTGGTTGTAGAAGAAGTATAACTGAGTAGTGTCGTATTACGTTATAGCGCATTATAATCTGCGTGTCGAGAGAGCCGCGTCTACTTGGCGCAGAAACCATTCGGGACTGGATTACGCTACCAAAGCGCGACGTCGTAAAACTCACCGACGACGCGGCGTCGTAGCCTCCCGTAAAACGAGCACGCGGTACGGAGCTTATGGAAATTGATAGTACGTATTTCTATGTCCGTCAGCTTTTCAAACGCCCATAGCTGCCCCGCGAGTTGGATCGTGGTTGAACGCTAGAAGGGTCCAGCCTCGTTGTCGGGCGATCTTCAAACGGTCATTTTGTGAATTCATTTCGCGTTCCGACACGGTAGATACCTGAAAGGGGACAAAGAGACACGGAGGAACGTTGACGAATCGGTCGACGTGATCGTGTGTCGTAACGGTACGCGATGACGTACATCATCTCTTTTCCTAAAAGGTCGGGACACCAAGTACAAGGCCGCCTTAACTATTCTCGCATGAGAAGAAGATCGCGCTTGAATGGGCGAGACTTTATATATTTACATAGCATTAGCCTTTTGTAGCAGAATGCAATGTGTGAATGGCATTGGCGCGTCATTGTTTCGAATTCCGATTGACGGTACGATTCTCTCACTCGGCTTCCTCAATGTACGCTAATTAACGGAATGTACTTGTCAGGCTAATTATAAGTTGTCGGCGTGAGACAAAAGTATTGTACTCGTCAAGAACGAAATTCCGGAAGCTGCGTCGTAGAAATTTTTACAGATTACAAACTTATAGTTTAGATTGTAAATTCCAGTACAGTTTAGATTGTAAATTCCTGCACTAAAACTTTCTAAAATCTCAACTTGATTGCTCAAATTTTGCTTTTTTACTTGTAAATTTAGAATAGTTGGTTTGTTAATAGCTTAGTACATGCCTTCTAGGCTATCAGGCTTATTATGCTAAGCTATTATTTTATGATAATACTTCGCACATGAAATATTGTTTATAACTTTGTATAAATCTGTCAAATACGAAAGGTCATTATAGTTTTATTAAAAAGGTGAGCTTGCCATTCTTCTTAAATAACTTTAATATCCATAATATCCATAATAATAATAATTTAGTAATATAATGCTATTTAATAAGAAAGATGTGATAGATATAAAAAAACTAAAGTATTTCTTTCTAATTATTATGACTGGAAATTATTTTTATTTTTTAATAGATCCCAAGTTGTAATAAATTTATTTTTATTTTAATATAGCCAATGTATTATAAATAAGCAAAACCTATATAGATTCTCAATTTCTGTCCTTTTAAAAAAATATGGCACCATTTATTTCCTCTCTTCAACATGTAGTACATTCTACATTTACATTAAAGGGTTCAATGCAAAAAAAGGGTTCTATATATATATATATTGGTATATTCTATTTCTTGACAATTTCAGACATTCGAAAATAATTTTTCAAGTGAATTTAATGTACCAAACACTCAAGGTCTTTTGGTATAAGAAACGGACAGCTCCGAACAAAGTAATCTTATATTTCAATGGTTTTTGTGAAATATTTGGTAGCATATATTTGGTAGAACAGTTTTTTGTTAATACTGTAGTAAATTAAAGAAAATGGAGTTGACCGGTTTTTGTACCGAGCTATTATAAAAATAAGCTATTGTAAAAAAAAGCGATGCAAAAAATGCGTTATACAAAAACGTAATATGCGTGCGCGCACAATAGACATGGTCTTCAACGTTCGTAACATGGTTGCGAAGCATAAACTGAAGCTCATGGTCGCGATAATCCAATGCGTGTCGCGAGAGTTCTTTCACCGCAACCCGTTAAACTTCGCTCGAAGGTATCCAGCAGCCTAATATAAAATTAAAAGAGCTCTTTATATATACGTGTGTCGCACGTATGGGGAATATCAGGGTTAAAGCTCTCTTCTCTCATCTGAGCGCTCATGCGAGTATCCGTAGCGCGAATACGATGTTGAAGCGTTGTTATAGCGTGCAACTGCCTCTCACGTCGTTTTGTTCACTGAACTAGTTCCCTCTCCTCTTACCTCGCCGATTCATTCCATCACTACCAAGCTCACAATCTTACCACCACTACCATCGCTATAACCACCACCATCTCACCACCACATCGCCACCACGGCCACCATCATCATCATCACCAGCGCGCCGTTGTGCGGCCGCAACAACGCGATGTCCACAGCAACGTCATCGAGATCACCATCTCGCTAGGAGACGGAACGAGAGATGGAAGTGGTACCAAGAAAGACAGCGAGAGTTCAAGTGAGGATTCCTCCGAATTCGTCGAATCACTATGGAATTTCGAGCGGGAAGACGTGCGAGCCGATAATACGAGGTGTTCCTAGGATAATTATCTACGTTCCTCGCATAATTGTTTTTTTTTTATCATTTTGCATTTGTCACAAGTCGCGGAAGGAACTCGAGGAAACTCTACTTTGTAGACACGGTACGACGACTCGCCAGCGAAAAAGAGAAAGCTAAGAGGAAAAAAAGAGAGAGAGAGCGACGTGGAGCACGCCGTGAATGTAAGCGCAACGGATGATGCGAGGAGTGGACGTGGAGCGCGCGCAGGCCTCGAAGTACGAAGAACACGGACCGACTGCTATCAAACGGATACCACCGGGTCCAGCCACGGACGAAGCGCGCAACGCGCCCCAAGCAAGGCCCAAATTTATCTTGCGCGCATCGCCGCGCGCCACACCGCGCCGCACCGCTCTTAAAAATCTCGCTCGCGATATTTCATTGCGATCATCGTAATTGAGATCTCGGCTTTTCAGCTATTCGTTCAGCGGTTACCGTCGACTCCGCGCTCGGATATGCATTCGATCGATCGTGCCCTTCGATCGTGCCGCCACGTCGGGTCTTAATCATAACTCCCGATGATGATTCTCGCCACGGCGAGCTTCGCTCGATGCGAAACGGAATCGTTTCAGTGTCGCTAAAACCGATGCTGTTTTCCCACAGCTTTTAATTAACAATCGACATCGAAGTATCGCAATTTTTTATTTATATCAGCTAGAAGATATCTCCAAAATGGAATAAATAATATGACATTAAAATAATGTCAAATATATAAATTAATCTGAAATATCAAAAGGCAGGAAATGTCATTGTATAACGTATGAAATGTCATTCAATTATCGAATTTTCAGGCTTTGATACAATTAATTTTATATTAGTGTACCAATTTTGTTAAAAATGAATGTGATAAATATATTGTGTGTGTAAATCATGTGGTATGACATTTCGTGTGCCATCTTGTACATAAATTTTTATTATTATAATATTTTTAGTAGATTGATACTCAAGAGGGAAAAAACTTAAAAGTATTGAATGAATGACATATACATCTCAAATTGTATTAAATTTTCTATTTTATTATCTGAAATTTTGAGCGGTTGACCAGGCTTCTTTCGATTTTTATACATTCTTTCGTATTTTTAAACGTGTCGTTCTCTAATACACTCTAGTCGACGCGCCGACCGTGAAACAATGTAGTTCGTAACGACGAGATCGTCGGTGTGCCTTGTTCTTCGCGCCTGCATCTTCTTCCTGTTTTTCTCTTCGCTGCTTCTTCGTGTTTGCAGCGGTTGCGTTCATCGAAGATGCTATTAAATTCAGCGCCATGCCGTCGCGACGATATAGCGCGAGCTTTGTCTAGTCCGCTTAAACCTATATCTATCGTTCTTCCTTTCTCACATACGCAAGATTGACACTTTGATAATTTCGCACCGTTATATAGTAGGAAAAACGAGAAATCGTGTTTCAAAATTATCCAGAACATTCAAATCTTAACCGATTTTAATATTTTTTTTCCCCCAAATAAAACTTATTCAATTTAAAAAAAAATTGTCGATTTTTTCGTTAGGTTTTTTCAAAATAGTTGATATAGAGGTTGAAATACAGAAAGTATATTTATAATTTTAATTTGATTTATACTAAATTGGGTATATGTATATTTTTAATGAGGCAAATTATGAATATATAATATTAAAATTACGAAATTCATTATAATAGATCCAATATGATCGTTATGAGCACTAGAAATATTATTAATATGAATAAATCTAGCCACATATATATGAATTGATTTGTACAGGATTTGGATGTGAATACATATTTTTAAGATCGTTAATTGTTAATTAGTTGCAACAATTAAGAAATTTAAAATATGGAATCAAGCATAGTGGATACCAAAATTAAAAAAGTTATTTAATTTTTTATGAAAATCATATTAAAAGTTTTCAAGGTCATTGATTACAAATCTGAAACCAAAGTTGTAAAATTCAAAACAATGCATTCAATATAGAAAATGCCTAAATTAAAATTTTTTATTTTTGTGAAAAATCATATATTACGATTATGACTTCAGAACTACAATTTTTTATCCTTTGAACTTTTTGATCCAATTTACTTCGATCTCATTCATCATTTTGAGACGTGATTACCCTCCTTTTCCTCGCTTCTTTCCTCCTTTCCCTCCATATTCTTTGTCTATAACGAAAATGGAGAATATTCATATAATACATAAATGTCAATGTGTGTTAAGTTAAAAGATAAGTAAGAAAGTATTCAAAATTTTGAATATGTCTTTCAATATTGTATGCGTGGATTCGATTTATGGAATGTATATTGCCATATATTTTATCGGCTAAGTTTTGTAAGTGAGCTGCAAGGGAATAAATAATGGCGATGAAAGAAACCATGAAAAATGTTCAAGGGAATTTTGAAAGCAAATAAGTCTATATATGTAGATAGTTTAGAATAAGATTCTGAATCATCCACCAATGACGAAAATATAGCGAGAAAATTTTTCAAAGACTTTAATATGAAATATAACTGGTGTTGATGAAGCTCTTATTCGAAGATTTAGAATTATTCTGCAGAAACACACGCTTTTGCTTGTGAAAAAGAGAAAATTTGAAAATTATTTATGCTTTTAAAACTGCAGAACTAAAAATTAAACTTTATTTTTGATGCTACATGCCTGCTTTGGTACACAAGTTTTTTTCACAAATGAGATCAAAATTATAGATTGATTCACATTTATTATTACCAATCGATAAGTTATCTGAAGCACAGGAAGTACGTAACAAAAATTTCAAACGATTTAAGGAGTCTACACTTGAAAACATTAAATATAGAGATGCAATAGATGACGGTATAATAGCCAGCGGAAAGAATGAAAACGCCCTTCGAAAGCTGTTAACGATAAAGTCATTGTCGGACTTTTTTGATATGTTTGTGTGAAACAAATATTGTCGTACAAGAAAATAAGTATAGCTATTGCGAATACTTGCGTAATAGGACAAATATAACTACCCGGGATACTTGCGCAAATAATCAGCAATCTTGAAAGCTGTAATATAATTTGTCACAGGAATAAAAAATATTTTTAATTTAAGCATTCGTCATAATGAATATATGTACCATTTTGAATTTTGCAACTATAATTAGATTCATTATCTGCGACATCAAAATTATATATATACTTAATTTAGTACAAATTAGATTAAAATGGTAAATGCTTTCTTTTTTCAGCTGCTATTTTACGTCTGCTTTTTTAAAAATATGCCTATATATCTTAAAAATTAGCTTTGCAACAATTTTTTTTAAATTGAATAAGCTTTAATTTAAAATATATTAAAATCAATTAAGATTTGAAGGTAATTTTAAAACACGATTTTTCGTTTTTCCCCCATGTGTATCATCCTGTTGCCGTTGTACGTTAACTTGTTTTCAATATGTTTATCTTTATCAATATATAAATAAAACACAATACACGCTAATAAAAACATGTTTAAAAAATGAAATAAGTTTGTATAATTTTTGTATACTATATTGGTATCTAAAGAAAGTTTAAAAATAAAAAATTTTTTTTTTAATTTCGATTTTAAATGTTAAGTGTCTTTAAATCATCGATACACGTTTTAATGACTTGGTTAAATCATTTTTAATCAATCTTTTACCTCTCCGTTTGCAATCTTGATCTTTTTTTCACAAAGTAGTAAGTGAAATTTTTCTCTTAAATTTCATCCTCATTTTTTCTCAAATTTCAATTTTTATTAAATCAACATTTAAGTAAAAAATTATTTGGTAATGCAACAAAGAGATGTTGAAGAGTAATCCTGAATTTTTCTATATTTTTGGAAGTCTATTAGAACAGTAAAAAAAATTTGGGCTGGATAAAAAAACTCAGATTACAGACGAAGGGTTAAAAATTAAAGATTATAAGAGTACTGATAGGTACATATTTCCGAATTTTCGACATGAAATAAAATTATAAATTAAATACATCTTGTTTAATTTTTTACTCAAAGTATAAGGCGCACACATTCAATATAAATAAAGTTTCCTTGACATTTTCATTGCAAAATATAATTGAAATAATTATTTCTTATTAATCTGTGATTTCTATATCTATAAAATGTGTGCCGATAATTCAGAGACACCCTATATACACCGGTAAGAGCGGACAGGATCAGCCTGAACTTGATGTGCCAGCGTAGGGTTATCTTCTCGTTAAAATGTATATACGCCAGTCTCCTCGTACTTTCCTACTATACACGCGAGAAGATGAGCGCGATTTTCAATAGATACGCACAATATCTTGGGTTTTCTGTTTCTATCGGATAGATAATTGCGCGTGTTCACACAATCTTTGGACACGCCCGCACACACGCGATCCTTTTATTTCTCTCGTTTTCACAGGTAAGCCCTGTAGTTTTCGTTTGTTATAAATATTAGCGTTGATAAGAATAGCGATATAGGTAATGGCAATTCCACATGCACATGTGCCGTATATGCGTAATTACCGTTACGCATGCATTTTACGGCTGGCAAAACGTATCTCTTTTTCGCCGTTAGAATTAATCGATGAATCTATCGCTTGTTTTTTGAAGATACTCTCCTCGTAAAGTTATCTTCATGTGCGTATAGAATTTTAGCGACAAACAACCTCGGAGGGCCTTCGTTTTCTCAATTATATCGAGATCGTCGCGAATCATATTATATAATACTTAAAGTTCTTTTAAAGATTTCGTTTCTTTAATGTTCATTATTTTACTACCATGTTTTGATCAAAATTAAAGTATCGTGCTAATAATGGGATGTGCAATGGACAGGATGGAGATTAAATGGGAAAACTTGACGCGCGATGAGATCTGAAAATTTATTACTAAAATTGAAATCAGTATAATTTTGATGAGTTTCGATTTCGATGGAACGGAAACACGAAAGTCTCCATTTGTTCGTTAATTCGAGACAAAGAAACGTAATATACACACACACACACACACACACACACACACACACACACACACACACACACACACAGCCGACATAAAGTATATTTCTTCAAACCTACATTCAACTCATCAAGATTATATCGATCTTTCTGCTCAAATGGTCTCGATAACGTTCGATGGAATTGCATTACTGCTGATAAACAATTCCGAACACAAGTTATCTTATTTTAGCGTTAACTTTTATTTGAACAATTTAACGTAACGTCACTGTTAATCAGCAGTTACAGTAATGATCATGACGATGAGACTTAATAATGTTGTTGAAATGAAAGAATCTTGGCAAACATCCACGAGCGTGTGGTGATCGTCGAGGTAACAACGGCGATCGTCGCGAATAATCCACAACGTGTTAGGAACCGGAAACGGATACGGACGAGGATTTCCTTGGACGATCTTCGCTACTGCGACTCGTTGGATTCATCGTAGGGCGGATTGTTTCGCATCAACCTATTTTTATCCATCGATCAATCGAATATTCAAGGGCGGCCAACCACCTGAAATAATAGTAGGAAATTATTTTCGATAGATGTACACTAATAATAGGGAAAATAAATGTCAAAAGTTTTAATTAATTAAATTTTACAAGAAAAAATATATTACATTTGCATTTATTCTGTATACAAAAAAATAGTCCTAATAACCGGACATGTATCTTTATCCAAACATTTACGCAAAACTTTATTTGTTTATTTATTATTATTAATCTTAAATGCTTTTTTAAATATAATATTATAATTCAATTGTAATCTTTAAATACTATTAAATTATAATATTGTAATAAAAAAATATTTGAGATTAATAATAATAAATTTTGTGTAAGTTGTCCGAATATATGTACATGTCCGGTCACTGGGACGTTTATCTTATTAAAGTTAAAAATGACTGATATCTGTTTATTTACCGTTTTTTATCCATTTCTGATTCGCTAGCGAAGATGTAGCTCCTTTGCGTGGGATCCGGTGGTTGCAACTCAAAAGCGTGCTTCCTGCCGCCGGAACTCGGAGCGCTGCTATGTACCCTGAAGCCGTGTAGACACGCCACGCCAAATGCTTTGTCGGCGTTAGCGTCATCATAGAAATATAGTGCGGCGTCCTTCAGCACGCAATATCGCCTGGCCCAGCCGGTGGGCGAGGACGTTTTCCGCGCGTGTTCCTGTTGTTTGTTCAAATACCCGAAACAATCTGGCCTCTGAATAGCGCACGCAGCCATCTCTCTCATTCTTAGCGAAGAGTCCAGCCAAGTGTCAATCTGACGAAAACATTGAACAGTTACTTAAAAAATTGGCTAAAAAATGAGAAAAAGTAAACAAGTTTAATGTTAAGTTAAAAAAATAAAAAAATGTATACAAATAGCATTGTATGTGTGTGTGTTTGCGGATATATTTTATAAAAATATTATATTTAAAATATAATTATTTTAAATAAATAGTCGAAAAGTTATAAAACAATTCGTGTAGCAATTCGCTTTACATTACCTGATTGTTCCTCTCAACAGCTTCGCGAATAACCGTAATCCATCGAGCTGCCGCTTCTTCGGTATCGGCCGCCAGTCGTAGTGTTGGAGCACCTTTTTTCTTTATCGCGAAACCGTGCACTCTCAATTCAGGCGTCTGCTCTACATCGTACTTGAGAAGCATTATCGCTCCCACCGGTTGCGAATCCTGTTACGATAAGTGCACTTTAAGTTGAAATTGACTCTCGACTTACGTAAATCAATTCCAGGCAATTTCCACTTCGAATTTTCAAAATTACATCGATTCTATTTTTTACTTCTCTAAATAAAAAATAAAAAAGTATCCCTTGTTTTATTTTTTTTATTAAATATAGGGTGAATGCACCGTTTGTGGCCATTGCACCCATTTTGGCCATCTTCGCTGTTTATTAGGTTCTTCTAGTTTTCATTGGTACTAGAGTGCGCAGCAATCACGACACATGCGCGTCGCAATTATTTCTCTTGTTTAATAATGTGACAAGTAACTTCACGTTTCCTCTTTCATATTCTAAAAATATTATTTTCTATGGAATACACTCAAGACACAGTCATTTTGTCAAAAACGATAAGAATCTCTGAAACGCGGTAAGTATAATAGAATAATTTATCAATAACTACATATGACACAAGTATAGCATACAACACTAGTAGCCATCAAGTAATTAGTAATCAGCCTCGTAATGATAGCAGGTATATATAGTAGATGGCTAAAAATGGTGTAAAATGGAATTTTTGCAACTATTTAACTTTTTCATTATACATTCGCTTTTTTCCTTAAAACTTTTTTGAATATTAAAAACTAAAACATTAAACAATGTATTTAAGTAAATAGTATTTCTTTTTTATTTAAAAAAAAAATTTCTTAAATTTATAGAAATGCTTAAGGTGGCCACAAACGGTGCATTCACCCTACCTGAAGATATTTCTTTTGTCATAATTTTTCATAAAAATTCTTTACGTAGATATTCACAGGTACCTAGTGTGCTATAAGTTCACGTTATAAATTTGCTTTTAAAAGTAATAAGTTTCGCTTACCGAGTCAGTCTTATAACAATACAGGCAGTTGTCACGACGAAGAGCGAACCATCGTCGAACCCATTTTTCCGTGCACGACGATGTGGATTTTCTCCATAAGTACCCCGAGTAGAGTGGTGCTTCGTCAGAGCTCTCCTTCACTCCGGTGCGTGCAACACGCGGCGCCAACACGTTGCAGGTTCTTGCGACTTCTAATTCCAGAACATCCGTACCGGAATGCGCCAGTCTTACGACCTCTGAGTGCGTGGCGTCCATAACGCTTCTGCCGTTCACCGACATGATGATGTCGCCAACCTCGAGACCGGAACTCTCCGCGGGCGTGTCTGGCTCGATCGCGGAAACTACCACGGGCTTTGAGCCATGAATACGGAATCCAAATTCACCGCCAGCTTCGCGTTTCACAACTACCCTCTTGTCGCTTTCTGTAAATATAAAATATAGCTACAGCTTTTTCTCATGAAAACAAAGAAATTAGAAAGTTGAAATCCTTTGCAATTGGCAGAATTATCTTTTTTATATTTTTAGAGAATTTTGCATTAAAAAATTTAAAATTAATATATATATTTTATCTTTTTTATTAAAAATATGTATATTTTAAAATATTGTTAAATCAAATTCACAGATTTTTACTAATTTAATATTAATCATAATTATTAATTTATTTAACACTGAAAAAACACCTAAATATTTACATTTAAAATTTGACAAAGAAAATTTAACTAATTTTAAATTTTATAACAATAATAATATAATTATATATTATAATAATTATTCTATATACAATATAATATTTTTTAATTTTTATTATATATTATATACCTACTGATGTTTATGAAAGAAAACACATTACGTTCTTTTTACCATGATTTCGTATGTTGAAACACAAAAGATTAGTATATTTTAATTCCTCTTATAGTAGCATTTAATATGCAAATCCGAACCTACTAAACGGATTACATTTTGATGCGAAGGATTTAATATACTTGGACAAAGGGAATCGCGTACATGAAGTGGTTTAAAGTTTAAATTGTTAAGCCTCGCGCTTTATAGTCATGCTATGTGGTATCAAGTGACGTACTACAAAAATAGTGCGACACGATTATGTCCACGCGAGCACAATCGGGCAAGCAAATCGGTCGCTCTAGATCAGAAAAGGGCCGAAGCGGAAGAAAAATGTATCGACGATGGCACGCGACGTAGACGTTCAATGCAAAAAGGCGCCGGGCGCCGCGTCAGCATGAGCTACAAACGTAATCGAGCATATTTAGAGCTCAGACCTTTTCCTTCGTGATACAGAGGTGACTCCAGTTATCGTCATCGTACCACCATAGTGCCGCTTTTATTTTTGCGCCATTGCAAGCTTTATCCATTTTAGTCCTCGCTTTGATCATGAACGTGAAAGACGCTGGAAAAAGCACGACTTGATCGTGCGCGCGAAGTTCATCATATACGGCATCATAAGCACTGCCGGATATACATAGAGGTAGTGGTCAAGAGATAAAGAGGTGGTGCGTAATACCCCATGTACCCCCTAGATTCATCGTCCCATCTATGGATGCTTTGATCGATTTAAGCCCGATTAGAAAAATGTCGCGACACCAATAATGCCATAGTCGTAAATGTCAGGCGTAAAATGCCACGTTTTATCAATGAATTAGATCTTCTTACGATACACGAGTTGTAGATACTGTACTAGATACTTTGTGATGGCAGGTGTACTTATTGAGACATCTAAATCATGCCTCGGCAATTCTTGGCTAACGTTCAGTGTCGTTAGTGGGTACACCTTTTAACTTTCGTACCGAGATATAGCACCTTTACTAGATATTCGTCGTTAATTTGGCGCTAGATAGCTTTATGAATAGAAATTAAGTCATAAATATAAATTATCTTCGCAGTCTCTTCAAGTAGTTGTAAGACTCTCTAGGGAGCGTCATAATTATAATTAAGTGTCGCCAGACCGAAAAGGTAACTTCTACGAAATATTATAGATGTTCAAAAGAAAGAATATTTTAAAAGGAAATATCTTGTTTTATATACAAAGAACGATTTTGGTAAAATATTTAAAAATTTAGCTAAATACTGATCTGAAAATAATTTTGTTGGACCATCAAAATAATTACGTAGAAATCTCAAGCTGAACAAAGTTGCAAAAAGTTTTAACGTTCTAGCAACCACATAGTTTGTGCATCCTACATAATTGTTTTAATGGTCCAACAAAATTATTTTTAGATCATAGCTAAATTTTTAAATACCTCAAAATCGATCTTTCCGTGTATTAACATATTTTTTAGAATAAACATTATCGATTGACGATCGTAGCGTATTGATGTAATGAATCTTATTATTAGTATGATTTGTACCTGGCAAAGTTTCAATTTTAAGGAGAAAAGAAGTGGAGTAAGTATATGTATCGATACGTGTATGTCTGTGTTGATGGCTAATCTATTAGTATGTCTGACATTTTTACGTATTGTGACGCATGTATAGTTATATATACATAAATACTTACACAATAAAAACTTAAAACACATATTGTGTATTGTAGATAAAGATGCTTTCCAGTCCGATTAGACCCAAAATAGCGGCTTTCAAATGATGTTACAGAAAAATTTGTCCATTTTTAATATATTTATGGCGATATTTGATCAGTGCCTGATAAGTTACAAAATATTATAGTTTAAATCAATTTAATTGAAACAACTTTTTCCATATAATTAGTACGAGATCTTTTAACGTTGAAAAAACGCTGCTTGAAACATTAACGCAAATGTCATTCATAATTACTGGATCAATCCAACTGTCATTTTTACTTCTCTTTCAAAATATTTTTTTCTATGCTTGAAAATAAAACTTCATCCCGTTACCTGTCGTCGTCGCACCAAATTTCGCCAGAGCTTGACCCTCCCTACACCAGACTCTGAGCATGCACTTAAGCAGCTCCTCCAGAGCTTGCTTCAATGTCACGTCCTTGTCCACTTCCGACGTGCACTCAGAACCCGCGGAGTTGCACACCATCGTCGGTTGTCAATGGAACAAATTTGAGGCAGCAGGAGATTTATCACTCGTGGATGGTCTTCTTCTCCACTTTTTCGATATCGAAGAGAAATTTATCAGACTACAAATTAAAATTCAATTCAATCTCAATCTTAATCTGTAGTTTAATACCGGCAAAATTTCTTTCACCGCCACCGCACCTCCGACCGGAAGACGGAGCTCCGTTCGCGCGCGGTCGAGGATGAACTCACGGGTGTACACAGAAAACGGCGGATTCGCGAAGACGATGTCTCGAGCCAGCAGCCTCGTGGAATGCGACTCGGCGCCCTGACCCACTGACTGCCAGCCAAAAGCTCCTTCTTCGAGTCACCGCCCCGCTGGTCCCCCCGGTACCCTCGCACGTTCCCGCGGTTCGCGAGCGCCGCTGCGCTTCTTCGTCGTCTTCGCGCGAGCACAAATCACTTCTCCCCTAACTTCGGTTTCCTTCTTCACCACGGACGAACCGGACTTAACGTCTCGCTCGATGGCTGCTCGGGTGGATTATATTTAGACGACGGAGTATTACGCGGAGCTTATTTAAAGAATCGGGAAGAACGCCTCTCTCCCTCTGTACCTGCCTTTCTTTCTTTATCCATGTCTTTTTCTACTTGTTGTCGTGACCTAATTCTTTTCTCTTCTTTTCTCGACCTCTTAATTTCAATCTCTGTGTCCCTTGCTCTCGCTCTCTCTTTTTTCTTCATAATTTAAATAATTTTAAATATAACTTCATGTTAACTCACTTTGTACTCGCAGTTATGTATATAATGTTATGAGTGTAATTTTATTATAATCCTTATTTCTCTCTCTGTATCTATTCAATTTAACTTGAATTATTCTCCATAATCTCTTTGATTGTTTTCAGAAGAACTATGTCAGATGTGTGATTGGAATAAATTTTATCTATATTTAACTTTCTGACACCATAATTTATTTGTTTATGTATCTCTTCTATGATAGAAGTTCTATCTCGTGTCATTTCTGATACCTCCTTTTTCTTTTTTCCATCCCCTACTTCTTTTCCTACATTTTTTTTCGTTTCATCTTGCCCCCGTTAGCTCGCTATCTAAATCTCTTTTTTTATAGCAGATACATCACAGGATGCTTTCGCGAGACGGTTTAAGAACATTCTTCGGCGATGCGTGAATCGGCGTTAAAGCGGCACGTTTGTGCTGCGTTGGACGTCATCCGCCATCCGCCGAATGATTTCATGACGTAGAGATTTTGGAATGCGGCTTAAGAATTTCTAACATAGACACGAACGATTATAGAACAGCTGCACCGATAAAACCGTGATTAACGATTGTGCTAATAGGCGTTCACGGATTTACACTTAAAAGATAACATCTCGAAAGTTCGCGTGATTTATGTACTTTTAAACTGTAACCATCGAGATATCAAGCAATATTTTTTATCATCATCTCTTTCAAACAGTTTGCAAATATTTTTCACTTGAAATTTGACTGTTATTTCTTATAAAGTTGTTCTCAGTTTCTTCGTTAAAAGGTTTCAATTTTTTTACAGTAGTCCAGTTATAAAATAACAACATAAAAGATATGAGAAAAAGAAAATAAAAATTTTATGTCAAATTTCAAAACAATTTTAAAAACTTTTCTAATCTCTGACTTACCGAAACATTTCGTTTGTATCCTCTTGTACATTTCACCGCTGCTTTTTCGATGTACCATCCTATGCGTGGCCGCTTGATATCTCTTCTTAAAATTCTTCTCGCTCTCCGTAGATTCTTGAGAATCACGCCGCTCCTTATGGACACTATCCTCGTCGTCACCATCTCTGCTGTCAGGCCTTTTCCATACGTGACTTTCCTCGAGATCTCCGATATAAATCCATTCGCTACTCAAGTACGGTTCCACGTAAGTATCCTCATCTTCTCTTCCTATCATTAAGAAGAAATAACAAATATATTATTCATTAAATTTCAAATTTATTAAATTCATTAAATTTCAAATTTATTAAATTCATTAAATGATCAATATATTATTTGTTAAATTTTACTCTTATTTTATTCTAACTTTATTTATAAAAAAAAATTTTTAATTTTATATTAAATTCCAAAGTATAATTGAAAAATAATTAAATAAGATACAATTCAACTTCTCAAATGATGTATAAATTTGATTTAAATGTTTTACTTTTTATCTCTAACACATATTTTTTAATTTACCTGTAAGAATTTCCATACTAGCATCAGTACTTCGAGCTTGCAATCTTCTTCTGCCCATGTCATCGATTGAACCTCTGCTTCCTGGTCGGGGAGTGGCTCTTTCTTCCGATTTGGCCCGAATATCCGATCTACCGGCACTGCTACGGCGATGTCTACGG
>NW_017256500.1:1339862-1393305 GCF_001594055.1 Mycetomoellerius zeteki
TCCGATCTGTACCGCTTGTCGAATTTCTTGTACAACCGATGTCCTGTAACGTGCTTGGAAGATGTTCTGTGTCCTTCTGGAGAGTCCGCAAAACCTGCCGGTGGTCGAACGATCTCTTCCGACACCTCGGGAGTGAAGCAACAGGAGGGCATACACGATAGAGAAAGAAGGCAGATAGACTGACAGATAAATAGATAGAAAGAAGTACCACTTTGCATTCGTATTTAATTTTCTACGTGCAGTTGAGCATTTATGACATTGAAAATCTATAGAAATACATAGATGCTAATAGCTCATAATATTAAAGGTCTGTATATTTTCGATTATTTTAATCTTTAAGACAAATATTTACAATCTTTTAAAAGATTTATGGAACTTATTTATTTTAGTAACATTTATTTATATACAAAAAGTGGAAAAAGTAGAACGAGATTTGATATTTTTATAATTATTAAAATATGTGTAAACATTTTCTATTGTTAAAAAAAATATGTAAACTTCACAGATATTTGTATTTTAATACAAATATTTTTACTTGTAATACAGTCTTATTTTTCTTTAGAAATTACATTCGTAAAAAATGATATGTAAGAAAATATATCGAAGTTAATTTCAGAAGTAGAGGATAAATCTATACGCTATCTCTATGCGCTACTTATTTATACAACTCATTAATATATCAAGCAAAAGACATAGTTATTTGTGTAATCAACATTTGTACAAGCAGACTACAAAAAATAAATGAGATTTTTAAGGGGTAAAAACAACTATTCAAAGGATTACTACGACATTCTAAACGGCAAAATTTTAAGGAAATAATAATCATTTTCTCGATTACGTCAATATTTAGAAAGTGGCAGAAATTAAATGTGTAACAAATATACTTTGCATATCTTTACTTGTAATACTCGCAAGAAAATGCTCTAATTTGAAACTACAATAAAGATGCAGAAATGCATTTTACATTTATCTTTCTAATTTTTAAAAATTATTACGAGAAAGCTTTTGATCGTAAGCAAGTACGGTATAATGTCATTAAATCCTATTAACTCTTTGCACTTAAAGTCTCCTCTTAGACAATTCAAAGTAATTCTTGTAATGCATTATTAATATCGCATAAAAGTATAAAACACAATTAGAGAGAGAAAGACTTAAAATGGTATAAAATTGAACACATTTCCATATATGTAAAGAGCGCGTTCGAATGACGAAACAATATTATCCTCACAAAGAGGTCATCTCGGAGAAAAGGGTTAAAGTGAAAGACAAATGAATAATGCACGATAAATAATATATCACCTCTCTGCCACAATGATGACAGTGCGCAGCGTCCAAAGCGGCAACGGAGATGCAAGGCTGATCGGCGCTCTCGCTATAAAAGACACTGTCGCTGCCCGGACTGACGGATCTCAACGATTCCGCCGACAGTGCTTTCAGTCTCGCCTCCGGACTTTGTGCTTCTATGACGAGCGCTCGCTGACCATTGTGCCCTGGACTACGCTGATAACGTCCAGGACTCAAGCGACTAGAACAAACTATGTCGTCCGCGACACGGGACTTCCTTCGCGGTAAACTGCCCGTTAACGCCGCGTTCTTATCCTGCAACGCGATTGTTTATAGATATAGAATGTGCGAAGAGAGAAGAAAAAGAATTTCGCAGAAAGAGAAACTTTGATAAGATATCTATAAATGTTTAAATACAAAAAATAATTTTTTTGGAACATCAAAATGATTAAATAAAAATCTTAAACATGATGAATAGTGCTGCAAGAAGTTTTGACATTCTAGCAATATCTCATGATATGAAGTTCTGTAGGCCGATATGAATATATCGGCCTACAGAATATATATGAATCAAATTTTACATAAGAACCCGTATATTCTGTTGAAACGAATCTTAGAGTGCTTCTATGACGATTTTTTTGTTAAATACATACTTCTTTTGTACTATTCTTGTGCAAATTTACATACATTCTGATTCTGCATATCGCGCGCTAAAATATTTTTCCAGGTTTAAAACGTTACAGTATTCTTGTTAAATGATGCTCATTCTCATAAAAAAATTTTTTGCTTGTATAATTTAATAAATGATATTTTGGTGTAATTTAATAAGTGACTAATTCGAGTAATCAGTTTAGGCTACATATCATAATGTAACTATAGTAATCAAAATTCTATAGTTACGTAATATGAAGCGTAAACCCTTGAGTGTTCTATTGGATTGGAAAAAAAGTTCGTAGCACTACGAACTTCCAAATTCAAGCAACTGTAACTTTGTTAAAAATGAACGAAACTTAAATTAAAAAAAAGTTGTAAAGCTTAAAATCTCTACTTTCAAGAGACCACTATGTTTTTGGAGCCTTCGCAAATTTGATAGTTTATATATATAGATATAAAAAACTAAACAAGGATAAAATAGGAAATTTTCTTCTCAGTTTGTAAGCCTGTCACGTAACCGAAAAAAAAACTTACGGAAATTTTTGACTCTCTAACGTGAAGCTTAAAATTTCCCCCCCTTACAAAATTTTTTTATAATAAATGTTCCTAAGATTTTTTGCTGTGTTATCGCGGATTAAATGAAAGGAGCATTTTGACTTTAATTATCAATTTTTTTTTTAAATCATGTAGACATAATACATACAAATGGAATAGCACTATAAACTTTTGTTTCAACCCAATGCATAATTGATTTTAAATTATTACATAATTTCAGGATCCAATAAAATTATTTTCAGATCTAGCCAAATTTTTAGTTATTTTGACAAACCATTCTTTCCATGTACGAATCTTTTTCTCTTAATAAAAGAATGACAAAGTATCGAGTATATTAGCAATCGTCGTGCAAGTCGTGCTTACCTCATTACTGCGTCTTCTGGTAGAAATATAACCACTAGTCTTTCTTCTTGGGCTTTCCCTGGTCCGACGATGTCTCGCGTTCTCTGCACCTTCCCGATGCATGTGATGATGGTGATAATGATGCATATGATAATGATGACTGCAGCTTGAATCGTCGGACGTCGGCGCGTGTGGACCATCCTCGGTTTGCTCCATTCTCCATTCCTCCTTTTGTGGACTTCTGAGCACTTGTTGTTGTTGCTGCATTTGCGTCGACTGTTGCACGGAGTCCCGTTTTCTATTATTCCGGTGAGGACTCCGAGTCGACGTTGGCTTGCTGCGCGATCTGTGGCGATGGCTAGGAGTCGGGCTGACCTCGACGTTCTCCGGATATACCGGCTCCGCGGAGTGCTCCAGTTCTACGTTGCTCGATGTTCCTCCGAGGAAGTCTAAGCTGAAAGTTTTCTTTTTTCGACGACGTTCCTCTTCGCTCCACATGCGAACATCAGGTGGCGACTCGGCGTAACCTCCGGACGACGATCGATGACCCTCCTATCGAAGTGAAACAATAAATCTTTTGTGATTAATAAATATTTTATTTTATTTTATATACCATATCTTACAGCAACACGTAATTTGACTGTAAATGTCTTCGAACTTTTCACAAATTTGAACAAAAATATTTTTATTATATAAATTTATATAATATTGTAAACTTACATCTCGATCCAATTCAGTCTCTGAGGTGTGTCCACTGCGTGGAGCGACTTGCTCTAAATCATTATTCGGACATATATCCGTCATCGCGTCCTTTAGGTCGTAGCTACCTGAACTACTGCTGCTACTAGACCTCATTGCCGGTGGAGGTAGTTCTAATCCAAATGCAATTTCCGCTTCTTCTAAAATTGGTGGCGGACTACACGGCTCCTCGATAACAGCCTAATAACGTAAAATACAAATTTTAATTAAATTTTTTTGCTAATATGATAAAATTCTGTTGCTTAATTAACTTTAAATGAATTTTATTTTGCGGAAAATTAAGTTCAAATTAGAGTTTAAATTAGATCTATAATATAAATTAAAAATTATATAAAGTCTTAAGTCCAATTTTAATACATTTTTTATTTAAAGAAAAAATTAAAAATAAAAATTAGAAACTAAATTTGCCCCAAAGATAGGTGCAAAAAATTAAGTGCTAATGTGCATTTATATTGTGTATATAGTGATTATCTTGCAAATTTATTTAAATTGTTTAATTTGAATAACATCCCTCCGGCATAATTAAAATATAACTAACGAGCATTTACCTCGCTCCTCGCCAGACTGTAAATTGAGCTTGCGCTTTCGAAGGAGCTGCCTTCGGCGGCGGTCGCGGTGGTCGAAGCGGGCGCCGACGCCGCGGCACTGGACGTCTGTGGTGGCCTCGACCAGGAACTGGTCGTGGCGGACGTGCCTGTAGTGGTCCCGGTTTCCGTAGAAGTATTGGCAGTGACATAATCCTCGGAGGTCTCGGAAATATCGGTATTCGTACGTCCGCCCGAATCGGTCCTTGCTAGGCTCAAACCGAACTCGCTCGACGACTGCGACTGGGGTTGAGACAACGGCGGGCCTGGACTCGCGCGGCGTAATCCACTTCTCGGTCGGCCGTTACTCGCAGAAATAGATGATTCGATACTGGGAAGAAGAACGTAAATTTTAATCTAAATGTATGGAGAAAAAGACCTGAAGAAAAAGCAGGGTATCAACTTTAATGTTGTGGGATAAACATTTTATGCACATTGATTGCAATATTACTAAGGAAAAAATATATACATTGACGATAATATATTTTTTAAGGGAACGTAAGGATAAATGTTTTCGTTGCTACAAATCCCTAACCACGTATCCACTATGCATTGCTATATTGGGAGATTATAGGTAATAGTATTTTTTAACATTTTATTATACAAACACAAAATAAAGTCAAACAAAAATATAAAGTATATATAAATATTAATTATAATGATTATTACAAAGCCGAGAAAAAAATATATTTACAAAATTATAATCATAATTTTTAAAAATTATAATAATTTCTTAAAAATTATAAAAAATAAGTCCATAGAATTTTTTAGCAATTTATATCCTTTTATAAAAAGAGTTATCACAGAAAAAGTAATACCAATTATTGAAATTATTACCTATCATTTCATTTTTTTTGTTTGATTGTATGTAAAAATGTATGTCCACTCAAATATACATATTAATTTATGTACAAAATGATTATGTACAACAATATATCTTGAGATGTGTGTTCTAAGGATGATTTATCGAAAATATCGTATTTTAAATTGGGGAACTACTATGAAACCAGATCAGAATGTGTTGTAGTCTTACATATCGTATGCATAAAAATGTGCTGCTGTGGATACATCATTGTAGTAAATTTGTTGAAACTGTACTGGTAACAGATCTTGTATTCTGTAAGATCGTCTGTAAAAAGTACCTCCTATAAGTAAAGTAATATGCAAAACAGAATACAGATACGAAAATCTCTTGATATCTTTTGATCAGAGTATCGGATTGGTTGCTTCGCATATGATTTAATAACTTTAATATTCTCTACCGAAGAGATTCTATTAAAATAAATCCTAATCTACCTTGGTGTGAGGGGTTGCACCGGAGTGGCTGGTTCCAGACGTATTCTCGGACTCGGCGGGCAAGGTTCCACCTCGTCTTCCACGTCCAGAGCTTCGGTGTCCATCGAGGAACGTTGCTGATGTTGCAAAAGCAGGAGATGTCTTCTCCGCGAGGATGGCGTCAGTAGAGCTAACGAATCAGCTTGAAGAACTGTCGCTTGCGACTCGTTCCATATTCCGTCGCTGTGGTCCCTGGTCACGTCATTCGTTAAAGAATCACTGGAGGCAAACGGTGAAGTCACCTGGCCGACGATACTAGTACCGGCGATGCCGGTCCCAGTACTAAAAGCAGGCGGATAGACTGCAGTATGCAGTAAGGCGCAGGTGGGCAACGAATCGTCTTTCGGGGTCTGCGAAATTCTTCGTGTTGCTAAAAAGTATCGTTGATTATATTCTACAAGAATTTCTTCACTAACAGTAAAATGAGTGGCTATTATTGCGTTATAATACACACTTGCTGTTGCGGTTGGCGATGTAGGGGAGGTTGGAAGTGACCTAGGAAGCATAAAATCATCTGACGATTGACCTTGTACACCATCCTCAAGGGATACGCTTCTTTTTCGAAAGAGACCCCGACGTATTAGATTTTCATGGAACTCCTAAAAAGATGCAATTATTTTATAAAAAATTTTATTTGATATATTACGATAAATTTCAATTAGCAAAATACGTTTCAAAATGTTTATCTACCTCTTCGTGATGATCCTCATGAGGCGAGAGGCTTCGCAACAAAGATAGATCCTCGGGTGTCGAGGAAAATTGGACGGGTGTTCTGACAGTTCTGCCCCAAGAATCCTGCTGATTCCTTCTGCAAGTGTGAGGATAAGTCGGCTCGCTACTTTCTCCAATAAGTTCACGTCTCTCGACACGAATTTCGCCATCGGAGAAGGTCTTCTGGAGAGGAAGGAATCGATGAGTGGGCTCGGAGATCCGGCTAAGAAGCGCGCGAGCATCAGGCGACACCGGTGCCGGTTTGAAATTTATAAAAATCTCCTGATCGTCTATATCGAGGGATTTACGATGTTGATTACACTGAAATAAACACAGAATAGATAATTTACTATTAAATGATTTACTATCATTATTCTTTATCGACTCGTTGAAATTAAATTTGTTGTGTCAAATATAGAAATATGCATGATTCTACACTTTATTCTTAACAGATTAAAGTTTTTTGTGTAAAATGTACAAGAGTTTATATCAAAATACTTACAACGCCAATAGGAACAATTGCGATGTCTCCGTTTGGCAAAGTTTCTTCGACGACAACGGTGGTGGTGATAGAGCGAATAGGTGGTGGTGTTGTTGAAATAAGAAAGGGTGACCTTGGTGGCTCTTCACTTTGAGTCCTATGGAGCGGCTCGTGTTCAGTTTCCTCTTTCACTGGCGCACCAGCCTGGCCACCAAGCGGCGTTCCTAACTGTCCAGCTTCCGAGTAACTTTTGGTTAATTTTCTACCGTTGAAAATACCATTAGTTTGAGCACCTTGCGAAACCATCTTGACGCGATGGATGGTTCTAGGACTGAGAGTCACCGGAAGTATACGACCGCGAAACATTGGCGGGAGCTCGGTTTGTGTCGCCTGAGTCTTCATGGCACCGCGTTTAGGTTGTTTCTCTGGAACAAATAAACTGCTACAAATCGGCCGCGAATTGATCTGTAAACTGTAACAAAGTTTGTCAATTTATTATAGCAAACTTGAGAGAAATTGTTTTAAATAAACTTTAATTAATTTTTTAAATACTTGGTACTTTGAATATTTAAATAAAATGCAAATAATATTTTTGTGTAAAAATAATATTTTATTTTCTCTCAAGTAATTTTATATAAATAAATAAAGAATCTTTAAATAAATTTCTTATACAAAATTTATAATGACAAAATTAATTTCAAACTTGTCAAAAAATTAAAAGTTACTAATATAAAATTTAGTTCACTATATACATATGTATTTTATTTAATAATTTTTAACAATGCAGTATAATAACAAAAATTTATTTTACACTTGCAACTTCAAGTATATATTTTCGCTTTTTCATTTTATTGTGAAGAATTTTATTACATCATAGTTCTTTAATTCATGTTAGTTTAGCGTGTAGTGAGCTTTGGCGTCGCAAACCGGCCGTTAGTAAATAGCTTTAACTACTTTCCCCACATAATCTGCGATACTTGGCTTGGGATCAAAATAGCGGGACGATATGTATCATCCGTGCGCAGTTGCTGCACAGTATGAAACCTCAGATTAAATTTCAATAAAAATTAATAATTTTTTTTCAACTAAGAAACAATATAAAAATATTTTATTTATACTTTTATAATTAATATTTTATAATCTTATATTTATAGCTTATATTAAGAAACTATTCAGTCGTACGCGATATTAAAATGCATGACTTACCAAGTACGAGAACACGTGGCTCAATGCCAGGATAAGGATGAGCTAAGGGTAAAGACGAAGGCAGTATAGTATTCTGCATAGTCGGCTGCGAATCTATAAGACGTTCCGGATTATGTGGTCTCGGAGGGCTTATGTTCCTTGGGACTTCAAACGATGTAAGCGTATGCGATCTTGCGAAGCTCACGTGTTTCGCTTTTGGAGCTTGCGATATTTGCATCATCACGGAGGCAGGAGGAGGAGGTACTACTGGTGGTAAGACTGGTCGTGGACCTTCCAATTTCATGGATTCTTCGTCCTCCGGGACCCAAGTGTATCTATCGCGATAAAAAATTATACTGTGAAATTATAATACCATTAAACAATAATTTATATTGTCAATCGATATCTCAATTAATATCAGCATAATTGGAGATGGATCCTAGCTTCTATAAATGTCTAAAGCACTTTTCAATTTAGTTTATTATCACTTTAAATTATTCATATTAATTCAATCTTTATTAAAATAAGTGCTGCTTTTTTATAAAATTTATATCACAGACATATGGTAATCATCAATTAAAATTTTGTCAGTTATTTTAAAAGTTGAATAAATACTGTTGAGAATTTTTCAATAAAGTATGTTTCTTTGTTAATAATGAAAATTAAGTGAGCTAAAATATCAAGCGAGTATATATAGGTACTGTTGCAAATATGATTCGATTACACACGTTACGGATGTATCATGAGGGAAACAGAATGACAACGTGTCATTCTATCGAAGCGCATATGACCATCTTACGTATATATAAATACATATATTTTATACATTAATTTTAAAAAAATGACATTATTGCACAAAGATAATTTTTACCGTAAAATAATTACGTGAAAAATAAATGCATAAACAGAAAAATTAGTAAACTTAAAATAAGATCGATAGCACGAGACTATATTTACGTTATTCACATCATTATCTAGCTCCAGACTTTTTTCCGCATATTCTGCACATACACAGCGATTTTGCGCAACCATAATTTTTTAATCGACCGCTTTCAGTTGACCTTAAAAAGCTGATAAAGGGGCGGTGCAACACTCATTCTAATCAGAAATAAACCCAACCCTAGACACTATGCTATGAGGAGACCACGGAAGGCTTTATACGTAACAGTCGATGGAACATCGTGCTATATAAATACCTTTTTTATAAAGTCTATCTAAAACCATAAAAGATACTCGGATCAATATAAGTATGATGATAAATTTCTGAATATGACTTTTTTGCTATACCAATTGTGTAAAAAAGCGTCATCGCACTGTTAAATCTATAGTGTTAAATTTAACCTAATTTACGTCGCCACTGCTTCTACTCAATATATCGTTATTTTATACTGAAACAATAGATAAATTTGACACCGTGTAGTGCCAATTTGATATTCTATAGTGTTAAATTGACACTATATGGTATCAAAGTTTTAGTATAAAATAACGATGTATTGAGAGGAGCAGTGAGGCTACTTAAATTAAGTTAAATTTGACATTATAGATTTAACAGTGCAGATTTTTATAGATTTCTTAACAAAAACTCACAATCGACTTTTCTAGTAAAATTGTATGATTTTCCTAACAACAATATAATATATAATATTTACAATAATTTTTTGATTTCCAACTTTTTCACATTTGTAGATAAAAGAACATTTCTTCCCCTTAGACTTCAATTTCGTTTCCCTGGCACGCTCACCATTTACACTGTGACACGCCTTTCGATCAATTATGTTACTAAAGTCTTTACCGATAAATCGATTAGTAGATATACATTCTAAACGTGTCTCGACGGAGTAATTTGCCCCAAATATCCGAAGCACTCGGTTGCCAAATTGTCGAAGATAATATCGCTTTTCGCAGGTGTCAATCTCGCGTATGCAGGTATACTGCATACGATGACTACTCTAGTAATTACCGTAATTGGAATATGAAACCAAAAAAGCCATATTTGATTTGAAAAATATATGTATGTTTATATATAAATATCTCATGTATATCACGTCCATTAATATAATTGTAAATTTGCGAAAATACTTTTTTATCGCCATCGGAGAATTGCAGTTTCATATATTGCAATATTTGGAAATTAATAAATATACTGCCATCAGTTTTTCGAAGTAATTGCTCTTAAACGTTTAAATTTCTCGACTTGTCGACGCTGATAGATTATAGTTGTTTTTCGCGTTCAGAATTCTGACGGAAGAAGTCTATTACCGCAAGAGATCGATCTGTCTTCTTACTTACCTCTTCGGATCGGGTACGGTGCAAAACGATCTTGGGCGCCGTCTGAAGTAGGAACTTTCGATCCAGTCCGTCTCGTCCTCAAGGTCGTACCGCGATAAACCGCGGGAATAGGTCGGATAAGGCTGACGGTACATAATTTGGAGGGGCCTTCGGGGATAGGGCGCGTCACAGAGGTTCTCGTCGCTGGGAACGCTACGCACGCACGCCGACAGGATAGAATTCCTGGTGGAGCTGCACGGCGACGGTCCCCTCGTGGACAGGCATCCGAAGAAACCGCCGCCGGACTTCTCAACGGCGTCCAACTGCCGGCTGGTGATGCAGTACTGCTCTTTGATGTCCTCGCGCGAGTACAACGGCGTCGCGCGACGATCCCAGGAGTCCATAACACCACCAGGACCGC
The DNA here is from genome assembly GCF_001594055.1 of Mycetomoellerius zeteki. Taxonomy (NCBI): domain Eukaryota; kingdom Metazoa; phylum Arthropoda; class Insecta; order Hymenoptera; family Formicidae; genus Mycetomoellerius; species Mycetomoellerius zeteki. The sequence continues at coordinate 1,350,442 of NW_017256500.1, forward strand.
CGAAGCCGCTGTGGAGGTCTACCTGCGTCGAGACGTCAACCTGTCGCAAACAGGCGCGATTATATTTCCGGAAACCCAACCAGAGAACAATTCCGACGGGTTACGGACGTTGATTGACATGCGGAGCGATCTACGCGGATGTGATTGAAGTGTGGTATTTCAAAGGAATCGTTGTGAGAGACTGATTTGTATTGCTAACTGATAGGTGATTTTGATGACAACGCTTTCTGATGCTTGAGTATAATCTTGATAACAAAAGGATTTTGTCTTTCGAAAATTGAAATGAGAAGCGAATGTAACTGAGTAATGCGAGGGAAGAAAGATACCTGAAAACTAATTACTGTCCAATGCTATCAGGAAACGAGAAAACTCTCTAAATGAAATTACTGCAAAAACATATACGTAGACTTGTCATTTTTATTCGTGTTACTTTTTTAGGTAGAATTACATAAAGTTTTCACATTTTCCAGCCTCGACTGTATTTATCAATTCTTTACTTCACGTAGAGATCTGGTTTAACTTATTATTATTTTTTTACTTTTCGCTACGAAGATCTATTTGCAATATTGCGATTAAAATTAAATTTGTACAGGATATTAATTATAGATATAATTTTCGATCAAAACAAGATCTAAAACATTTATTGGCGATATTAAATTTCCGGCAAACTTCCTTGCTAGAAATTTGATATTCAAGATTCGAAATACTGGTTTAAAAATATTTCTTGTTATGAATGTTGAAACATGAAATCACACTCGTAAAAAATGAAAAAAACAAAAGGTTCTCGTATATGATGGTATTGTCTTCCGCGGGACAGTTAAAAATTGTATCGCTCTTCGCGCCCGCGCGATTGAGTACTGTAAACTGCTTCATTCATTGAAGTTCTGTAGCTATACACGGCTCATTGTACCGAGCTACGTTATCGGAAATCGCAATAGTCGCTGCATTAAACTTCTGTAATTTCCCGGACTTCATTACCGTTCTTGCATTATTCCTTTCCTAAGCATGGAGTTCCGCTATCTTCTGTCCATGGTGATGACATTGTCTAATGTCTATCGTATTATCGGTTTCCGGAAACAGGATTCATTCGGCTTGTTCTCCGTTTAGCAGAGATCAACGAGACGGACGAGGGAAACGTTTCAGCCGTCACCAAACGAAGAGCGTTTCTCTCGAGGAGATTGACCTACATTCGGTCGCAGGAAACGGATTTTGAAGCGCGAGCAATGTCCTCATTCTCCAAGGAAGAGAAGATTAGAAAATAATATTATTATTTACCTAACCCAAAGAAAGCTTGTCATTGCAGCATTAATTCATTTTTTAATTAATTAAAAAATATTTATAAACAAAATAATAAACAAAAATTGTTGTTGATTTAACAATAATAAATATAGTTAAATATGTAGATAAGTATGTAAAAACAATAAAGATATATAATAAATAGTAGCAAAAGAAAATAAACTGCGCATAGAAGAAAGTACAATATATTCCTCAGAAACTTTGTTCCAAAAGTTAATTAAAAAATATACACTATTTTAATAAATTTGTTTATTAATTAGTAAAATATATCAAAAGTAACAAGCAATGAATAAGCTCAAGTTTAACCTGTCAACGATTGACAAGATTTGATTACAACTGCAAACGCAGTAAATAAATTTCAATTATCAAAAAACGCTCTAATTTTTTTCTTTTTATAATACAGATGCGAAAAAAGATATAAAATAAAAGTTATGTAAAATAAGAATTTTGTTCAAGTTAGTACAATAGTATCGATACTGCATTACTTACAATTTAGTTTATATAGATACAAATGTAACATTATATCATGGTCGTATGGTCGTAAAGCTGTTGTATGCGTTACAATAAATCAAATTCTAAATTTGTTCTTCTGTATGAATAACGATTCCATAACACATAAATCATGAATTAAAAAAGAACAAAACACGATTTTTGTTAAAGTAAAGCTGAAGCTTTCGGCAAGACTATGTCTATTCATTTATATTTATTAGTTTATTTATTTCTCATTATTTATAATATGCGTTCCATTTTTAGAGTAAATAAAAGTGTAGAAGTGCCGTGAATGAAAAACGCGGTTGTTGGTTTGGAAAATAGTCGTACAGCTCAACTGATCCAATGCTCCAGCAGTTGAATATACATTCGCGTTCTTTCTACGCATAAACATGTCTATCATTGGAATTGGGATCTCGACGGTACCTGAGGATAATAAACGGGTGTCGTTCTGCCGACAACGTTGGCATCTCCCCGCATAGTAGGCGGCATGCTCGCGGATGCCGTGGGCAGATTCCTCGGGTTCATGGCAATTTCGGGACCGGGATGGATCCTCCTGACACCCGCCGGACCACCGGCGGATGCCACGCTCGGTGCCTTCACCATCCTGGGCCGCACCCCGCGCGGTCACACCGACTGGCTAGGAAAACGGTTGCGAACACGCACACCAGCTGGCCTATCGATCTACCCACTTTTTCCCTCTCGAACGAGAGTAATTGTCCTACTCTCGGAAATGAACCGAGAGATTCCCGCGAGCGAGCCAGCTTCCTCGTAGACTATCTCGTCGGCGCGCTTCGCACCCGCAGGACCTTCATGATCGCACGAGCGGGATGACGGATCCACCACCCGACTGTGTCCTTACGCGACACTCGCGCCTCGACGGATTCGCGGTAATCTGTCGTCGGCAGACTCCTGGCGATTGATACGTGCCGCGGAGGATCCGACAACGACGAGTGCGAAGGTGGCGATGGTGACGGCCACCACGACGACGTTGTGGCATACGTCGGACACGATCGAAGCGACGCGTCTCGGTGGTCCTCGCGAGAACGCGAGGGATGACGAGCTCTCCTATGAGTTGGAAGAGACGCAACCGGAGGGTGCGCGTGCTGGTGCAAAGAAGACCGCGTGATACGAGGAGAGTAGATACGGCAGAGACAGGGTGGAAGAAGCGGCGACGTGATAGAGGGGGATGAATGGAGGGAGTGGAAGCGTGGGAGAAATTGAAACGGGGAGGAAAATCATAGCGGATGTTCGCGGCAAAAGAGGGATGATGATGACGGGGGTAGTTGACGCGGTGGGGATATTTGTAACCTTCGTTACTCTCGACTCGTGTATTCGCTTTGTGAGCTGCACGGCACGTTTTTCTCGCTATCGCGTATTAATACCGTGATATTTATCCGTGTCTTGTTCGTTTAATGCCGATGGGGCAAATATTATGAACGTCGTTCATAAATAAATTTTTCCCGATTATTTTCATATAGCGGCGAACTCTGTCGAACTAATTAACGACAATCTCAACACTTTTCTACTGAAAATTTTATAAGAAGATCTTACAATTAATTCTCTTCGTAATCGGTAAAACATTAACCGAAATGGAAAAGCATTTCTTTGTGTTATCCGAGGTTGCGCCAAATGATAAAGTGATCAAATAATTAATCCATGTTAAATTGAAACATTTATAATTACGTAATAATTCACATGTACAATTATATAATATTTACATATTTACATACCAAATTATACATATTTACACTTAATACAAATATAATTATATTACATAATTATATTTCTTATAAATATATAATTGTAGTATATATTGTATTTGTATTTATATTTTTGTGATTATAAAATTATTTAATTCTTTCTCATTTTTTATACTATGAGTTGACTTATCCATATATATTCTTAATTATCTGAACGCCTAGTTTATATCACAGAATGTTTCAATGTTAAAACATCATGGTAGCAAATAATTAGGTGAACAGTAATCAGGCTAATAGCATTGTCGCTGAATCAAAGGTAAACCAGGAAATGAACGAGAGAATCGTTCCGTTGCGGGCACGTGTGCATATGGGACAATGGCATTAGCTGGAAGGAAAGATAAAAAAAAGCGACATGTTAAACATACTGTGATAGAACTGGCATGTTGCGGCGATGAATGAGGAGACCATGGGGAAAGCGGGTGGCGATGGTAAGAGCAGTAGAGGGAGCGAGATAAACGAGATGACACAGTTGCAATATTGAAAAGACAAGCCGGACGCATGTTGGCACGGCGGAATGAAACAAATATGACGTCATAGACGAGCGTCGTCCTTAAAGCTGCGACGCCTACGTTTTGTGGCGTACATGCGCGTGGAAGTACCGACGCCTACGATTATGGGATGAGCGAAGAAGAGAAGGAGAAAAGGGGCGAGAAGGAGAAACGAGAGAAAGAGAGAGAGAGAGAAATTAAGAAGGAGAAAGAGGAGCAGAGTACAAGACTGGCTACGTTGAGACCAGATGGAGCTCCTGCACATCCTTCCGCCGTCACCCTGTTTGTTACGCGACCGGAACTACCCTCTGAAGTTCAAGTGACTAAGTATTTTGATCGATATAATTTTAATCACACAGTTGATAGAATTTTAATTCTATTATCTTTTTTCGTTGAGTTACTGATTTGTTTGTTTGCTAAATTTTCAACCTTATTTTTATAATATATGTGTATATTTTAACATTATTTTAATTTAAAGTTAATTCATGTAATTTATTAATGTTAAGTACTTGATATTTGTATCCAGTTAATGATACGGTTTTCAAATTTGTCAATCTTATAGATAAAAAATCTCATTTATCAGAATTGCTTTCAAAGGTAAAATTTGTGAATATATTTATATTATCATATATTTATATATATAAATTTATATATTATGTAAATGTTTTTGAAGCATCTTGTACACACGTATTTGCAGTTCTTTCACTGATACAGAGAGGTCGCACGTATGACAAATGCATATCTGTGTATAAAATCGATGCAGATTTCATATGTACCGGCAGATTTCAGATTACAAAGGGATATTAGCATTTTGATTTCATATTACATATCGAAGCATAAAAGAGAATATACATATAGAGATAATATAATTTACATTATAAATAGATATTTTAATTATACAGATATATAGTATTTAAATTTTAGATTTGTTTGGTAATGGAGAACAAATATCTTTTTTAAACTATTTAATAATAAATGACATCATAATGCTTTTGAGACTATCACGAGTATTTCTGGCATCTTTGAATAAACGACATCATTATCTGCAATATATAATTGGAAGGTTCTTTAAAAATGTATTTCGAAAACATTGCAAGTTGACATATTTTTTGCTTTCCAGAATTTGTATCAACAGTTTGACTATATATAACTTCTCATTTTATATTAATTATAAGAATGTTTTCGGACTTCATTTTTACACTGAGAACCATTTTTTTATTAATTAACGACGCAATGTGCAATTTGTATTCCAATGCTTCTTACACTGAAAAAAAAAGATTGGCTGTTGCAGCAAATTAGATGGTAAAATATGGCATAGCATTTTTAATTGGTTGCAACAGTCAATTTTTGGTTGTGTCAGTCTATCGAAATCCTATACTGACATTGCAGATAGGCTAACGCAACCAAAAATTGGCTGTTGCAGCCAATTAAAAATGCTATGCCATATTTTACCATCTAATTTGCTGCAGCAGCCAATCTTTTTTTCAGTGTATGCTTGTGAACTGTTGCCAATTTTCCTGGAACTTTTGGATAAGGCAAATCGCTTGCACGGGACTGTGCATGTAGGATAAGAAAAAATCAATATTCCATTATTATATTTTACTTCACGCTGAAAATGGCTCAAAACGGAGCCGAAACATTCGTTTCTGAAAAATATAATTATGTATTTTAATTTATGGACAACACTACATTGTTTAATTTTTAGCAAAAATAACTGCTTGATTTTTCGCAAAAATAACTTGACTCATTTTTATATTATTGGTTATTTATTAAATTGACATTATATTACATTCTTGAATAATTAATTATAATACAATGACATTTAGAGAAATTTCTGAAAATTCGAAACGTTTCTAAAGCATTTGGGTTTATTTCTATTTTTGTATACTTTATACATATACATATATGTACGTATGTACTACATTAAAATTGATGTGCATGGACATCCATGACAAATTTTAAATACATGCGAAAAGAGAGATAATGTAAATATTTATCAACATTTCTATCGTAAAATAAATGCTTTATCAAGCTTTAATTCTGTAATCCTATAGACATCTAATAGTCAACATTGTTTCATAGCGAACATTATATTACAGATATTGTTCTCGTACGTATAAAATATTCCTATTGTATATAAAATAAAAGAGATCTGTAAACTGTTTGATGTCTGTACACTGTTTTTTTCGCTTTAACAGAATATCAACATGGCAAATTCTGTCTATTACGTGACTCTACATTTCTAGCTCGATAAACGGATTTGAGTATGTGGCGAGCTATACAAATAAACAGAATTTATAGGATAAGAAAACACGTACGTGCGCGACGCAATTTATTTCTTTTTATTGAATTTTATGATTTCATGCTGTCGAATAGTCGTCAAACGAGCCTCGCTGAAACAAAGCGTGTAATTGTAAAATATTTTTTTTCTTTTGATATTTCCTCTTTAAATTGTTGAAGATTCTTGCGAAAATTCGCACGGATAAAGTAAATAAAAATAAAATTCATCGAGTAGTGTTTAACATTTAATTACTTATTAATTAGCAGAAAAGATCGACGTCAAATGCTACGCTTTATTTAGCTGCTCCTTGCAATTTTACAAGTTTCCTCTTCAAACGGATATCCTTTTCTGCGAGGAGAAGCTATATAAGGCGAAAAAAAATAAAAGACGGAAAATGGAACGATGGAGTGACATTAAATGTGGGTGGTGTTCGACACGAAACGTATAAAGTGACATTGAAGAAAATCCCAGCGACTAGATTGCCACGGTTAACGGATCGACCTTAACGAATTACGATCCGGTTGAATGAATACTTATACTTTTATGACAGACATTCAGATCTTTTTGCGCAAGTGCTCAATTATTATTGCAAAGAAACTGTATTATCTCACGGACAGTCCACTCTTTAAAAAGGAAGTGAAATTTTGGGGTCCCGTTTGGATTAGGTTGATTCGATAATTTTGCTCCAAATAAATTGCATAATGTCATTTAACTATCAATTGAAAATTATATATGTCTTGAAAAATAATATGATAAAATAAGATACATATACAGTATTAACTTATTTATATAATTCTATTAACTCTATTAAATTATTTATATAATTATGAATATCAAATTCAATAATTTCGTGTCAATATTCTGTCAATTATTCAATGCAACTCTAATTATGCTTACAATCTGTCGCATCAGACAGATTAATTTTAATGTAAATCTAATTTCTTCTTTATTTTATTAAAATTATAATTGTAATTAGCATCAGTTTTCTAAAAAAATTAAACCAAAGATTAAAAAATAAAAAAAGCATTGTTGATATCTTTAAATAAGGTTAGTTATATTTTCTTTCACGCATAAATTAAAAAGAATTTGAAAAAAATAATGGAATGGTAAGAAACATCATCACTTTGCTGATACTTGATCAAATGATAAATACCGCAGGAAAATTCAAACCTATGTAGAAACTCTTTAAATAAAATGTTTATTATATATTTAATTATTTAAACAAAATGTTTTTATTATTATAAGCTTTTATACATTGTTTTGTGTGATATGTTTCATATAGAAACAATTTGACATAATTAATTTATAAGTAATTATATCATTCATGGAATAATTTAATAATCTCTTAATTAAAATAACTGTCTCTAGGTAGAGCCGTGTTATTGCCATATACAGTATACATCAAGATTCGCAAGTCACCTTGGCAATCCTCAATAAGCTCGACGTCGAGGATGAAAAGCTCAGCGACGAAGAAATCGCTCGGGTTTTCGGTTTCGAGGACGAGTATCGTAAAGGGATTTTAACGAGATGGCAAAGATTACGGTCTCGTATTTGAGGATTCTTTTCGAACCGTACTCTTCAGCAGAAGCCAAACATATAACCTGTGTATCGATATTTTTTATCCATCTATCAGTATTCAGTTTCTGCGTAAGGAAAATCGCGCCAGTGGAATTACCAAAGGATAAACACGACTATACGAAAAATTTAAGAAAAGTCTTTTATAAGTCTTTTCAAATTGATTTTTATCGAGCGTTTTTTTTACTGGCTTGTAATGCTTAAGTCACTCAATGTGGAAACACTCCGCTGCCTTAGTCTTATTATATTTGCTTCTATTTAATTATCATCGTTAATTGCATTTTACTGAATGTTTAAGGTTTGTCTGTTCGCGCGCAAGATAATGTATGTACATACATTCATAAGGGAATTTTTTAAAGTACTAAATTCTTATTCTAATAAAACTTTGTATACATACAATTTACGTAAATAGAAAAATTTACTAAAGTAGAAAATATCAATTGTGGCTAAATAAATAAATGATTTTAAAAAGTGAAGTCGTCCTTTAAAGCAGTTTTCAGCTTTTTTTATTATATTTCAAAAAGTATTTAAAATATATTAAAAAAGTGCTTTATGAAAATTTTATAGTAAAATTGTCTCTATTTATCTATAATAATATTGTTGATAAATTGATTAATATTAATAATACTTTTAAAAATAATTTTAGAGATAATTTTATTATAAAACTATAATTATAACACAATTTCTTAATATCTTGAACAATTTTTTAAATATAATGAAAAAAAGTTTAGAACTACTTTATATATTTTCTATAAATTCTATTTATGTAACCTGTATAGAAAGTTTCATTAAAATCAAAATTTAATATTTTCAGAAGTTCTCTTGTCAGAACAACATAGTGGTAAGAACTACATACATAAAATATATACATTTATATAAAAAGACATAGTGGAGACGTAGTTAGAAAACGCAGTACTATTACTGTAGGTGATTAAATAAACTATTTTGTAACTTATTATAACTATGTTATAAAATAGTTTATCCAAATATATACAGGGTGTTTTCAAATTCGCGCCCGTGAAGTACAAGACGCGATACTTTATGCTAAAACAAACAATTATTTCCTTTTGCAAAATGCGTCTGACAAGTAGTTTTTGCAGTAGAGCAGGTTGAAATTATACGAGTAATTATTTATCGAATGTAATTTTACTACAGGAAAAAGTTGTTCGTTTTAGCATAAAAAACAACTTTTTCTTTTAACAAAATTGCGTCCAATAAGTAGTTTTTGCAGGAAAGCAGGTTGAAGTTAACAAAAATATATATGTATGAAAAGCAGATTTTTCAAAATGCGTTTTGTCCAAAACTTATAATTTTCAGGAAATGAGAAAGAAAGCAACAAGAAAACTGCACATCTTACAGAAAATAACAATTTACCAATCAGTAAGATGTGAAATGCAATTTTCAACAAAATTGCTAAACAGTTGCTAAAAATGTTAAATAAATACATTTTGTTTGTCCCTAGTTAAAGGACATAATGCACTTCAAATGTCAAGATTTTTTTCAGCACATAAATTGGTGATGTAGAAATGCTTTCAGAACATCGTAGAGTAGCTTAAACTATCAGTCTGTCAACACTGAACATTATGTCATATCTTTAATCAAAAAAATTTTGGACAAAATACATTTTGAAAGTCTGCTCCTCATATATTGCATAAACTCTACATAACTTGTATAGTTATTACCTATATAGTTGCTACAACTATGTCTTTCTCTGAGTATGTATCATATATGTATTCTCTGAGTATATATCATATATACTTATCCTAAATATTTTATTATAACGTTAATTCATTCTAATTTATAATTAATTAACCGAGCTATCTTCGGTCATGGTAACATATGAACACTATGAAACTTAATTACAAGTAAATCTCAGCCTGAAGCGCTTTACCATGTCGCCGGTCAACGCAATCGATCTAGTAGCGACGATGAGCTTCTATACGGAATTTCTGACAAAACCAAACCTTTATCTAAGAACTTCTGTCAATAGCGCGCGCACTTGCTCTACAACTATTCAAGTTGACGAGGTACTTGTTCGGACTTGGAATCCTTATCCATACCTTTAAGGCGTCCACCAAAGAGTTGGCTTTACTGATCTTCTTCATCGTACTAGGAATCTTGCTTTTTGCCAGTCTCATATTCTACGTTGAACGCTCGCAGGTACATTTCAACTTCTGGTTTCACGAGAGCTAGATATTTTAAGGGCACAGTTCCAAGTGCGGTTTAAACAAAACGATAGAACTTTTACAGAATCTGCTGAAAGCAGTTTTCTGTAAAAAAAAAAACTTTTAAAACCTAGTTTTAGACTTGATTTCAACTCTTCTTTCTGTGTAATTGCATATAAATATATATTAGCTTTAAAGATAAAGTTAAATAAATTTAAGAAAATTTCTGCTTGACTATTGTTGTCTCTGATCTTTGAGAATGAGGATTAAATATATTATTCTCGCAAAATTTGTGTGATATCAAAACTATGTACTTTTCTTGTTGTAACACTGCAGGAAATTTCCAACAACGATTTTGACAGTACACTGCCAGGTTTATGATAGGTTTTAGTTACGATAACCACTGTAGGTTATGGCGACATGACACCGAAAACTTTCCCCGGCATGTTTATCGGCAGACTGTGTGTTCTCGCCAGTGTCTTGACTATCGCTCTTCTAGTTCCGGTATTGTCAGCAACTTTTCCATGTTTTATTCGCACACATAGATACTCGCATTATATTCTCTGTATATATCTATTAATGTACATATAGCTATCCAATTACGATAAAATTGAAATTAATTTTAGATAAAAATTGAAACATGAAAAAATAAAATTTTCAAGCGCACAGTAAGCTATTGAAGCAAAAAAAAGACTAACTTCTATCACTTTTTCCAAGACGAATGAGATGGTCATATCAGAATTATGTTGACACTGCAGTGAATCGCTAACTTCTACCGAGTTTAATTTCTAAATAAATTAATAATGAACTTAACAGCTCCATCAATCACCACTTGATTAAAAGATATATTATGATTACAGGTATTAATCTGATGAGAGAGAGAGAGAGAGAGAGAGAGAGAAAATCATATATTTTTTACACATAAATTATTTCTAAAATAACTTGCAAATATCTTTTCATATTCATGTAATTTACCGTTTCTTATGACCAAGATTTCAATTGAATTAAACAAAGGGAAGCTTCACTTAAAATGGAAATACATCCAATCAATTTGATAGTAAAATGCATCTTCGGGGATTTGAGAACAAAATACCACTTGTATCTGCTTGCATAGCTATTTATAATACTTTTGTGATGATATCATAAAACAATTAAAATATCGATGAAGAAAATAAGAAAATAGGAACGTTTTATTATCTAATTACGATTCGTAGAAGTGATAAATTATTCATTAAATGTGTTAGATGTGAAATAAAAAAATATCTATACAAAATTTGTAATCAAAGAATAATGACAAAACGAAAATCATTTTCTTCCATTTGAAAATAAAGAAAGTCTTGCCAATTATCAATTGCGGATAATTATATATCTGTATCCACATAATTTATTTATTAAACAATTCTTAATTCTTTTATTCTTTAATAACTTAATTTTTTTAAGGCGATTTGAATCAAACTTCGATTAATTTAATCAACACTCTTTTATTATGTAACATGAATAAAATTACTAGATTATAATCCATAGAATATATATTTAATCTATCGAAAAAAGATTAAGAACAACAAACTATCTTAAATATTTTGCCTTAAACGATTTTGCTGAACTTAACTACCGATTAAATTAATTAGAGTTTGGTCGAAGTCGTCCTTAATAAAGAAAATACCAGAAAATAAGTTTATAAACTTCGACACCGAGTTTGAGAAAGTTCAAAGCGGACAAAAGAAGACGACGCCGACGTCTCGAGATTGTATCGAATATGATCGGTATTATCTATCGGGTTATCGAAACGTTATCGAACGTTAATCTTCACTCGCAGCTAATGGGTGAGTGTCAGGGTTGTTCTCACGGTGTAAATTTGGTACATAACTCGGGAGTAAAGCTGCCACTGAAAAGACAACAGCGCGCAAGCGTAAGCCATCGACCGGTGGAGAAATTCGCTTGAGAGTAGCGACGACCCCACTCGAGAGCAACCCACTCAGCACGACCTCGAGCTATATCTTGCAACCCACACGTGAGACATGACGCGTAAACGCGGCACCTCATGTGCATACGTACAAGCATTGTATTCCTACTTCGTACTTAACAAGTACTTACACATCTTTCTACTTCTCCGACAATTTGTCAATATAAATCATCGTGGCAGGTAAACCTGATTTTTCGAAAAGACTGTTATCATTGGTTAGTTAATGGTCGTTTACTATTATTTGTTAAATTAATTCACATAAATTTCAAAGTTGCATAAAGACAGAAAAAAAGAACACATTTTTACGTATACAAGGTTTACGTTTACATTTGAGAATATTAGAGAAAAATGGGAATCTATTTTGATATTAATCTAAAGATCTTTATGACGTAATTTCCTTATTCTGTCGATTTCGTTTACAATGTTGATTTTTCAAGGAAATGATAGTACTTAGATCTGGAATCTTGTTGATTCACTGAATATTCACCCCAAGAATTTATTTGATATAACATAAATGTGATAAATTTAATATATAAAATGCAATAAAACACATAAAATACAAAATGTGTAATTTAAATATTTCTCTGTATATATTTTTTTGAAAGTTTACATACGTCATTGCCATAGAATTGATTATTTCCTCGGATATTTTAAATGAAATCGTAACTCGAAACTTTAAAAAGTAATACAATATTTACAACCGCGGAATATATCAATTACTTTTCACGTTTTATTTAAAAAAAAAACAGTTTTGTGTGGCTCTCTCTCCAAGAATAAATCAAATATAAGTAAATTACTTATGAGCTTTCGCGATTATTAGTGTAAATAATATATAAAGCGATAAGATATAATTCGCAAAAAATTGGAATGTACTGCAAATTAATTACTTTTGTAATTAATTTTGTTAATAAGTACATACTAATTGCTTGCAAATTATATTTTATCGTCATATAAATATATAATTTACGAACACCTGTGGAGGCTCATATAGACAATTTATTTATATTTATTTCATTTTAATATTTTATTTATAAATAAGGATAATAACAATAAAGACATCTGATTTTAATTGTCTCAGTATCGCTTGATTTATGATACAACGATGGGAATAAATGAAGAGAATTGGCAAATATTTTCCGTTATTCTAGAACAGCTTGTACAGAAGGATAAGAAACGAGCGACTTGTTCTTAAGTTAATGAAACGTGTGAGTAATATGTGATCATTTTTATTATAAATTGAAAAGAATCCAAAAAATCAATCAATATGTTCTTACTATCGATAGCTGTAACCTTCCTTTTACACATTTTTATCGTGCGATGTGTAGTAGAAAAGGTAAAAGGGAAGAAAGGGAACAGATGAGAAAAGAAAAGAAGAATAGGAAGCGAAGAGACAGACGTTTTATGAGCTATAAAAAGCGTAGAACGACAGGGGTAATTCCGATCTTTCCCATGGGTTTTAATCATCTCACAGCGAAAAATCGCAATTTTGTAAAAAGTTAATTCAAAAGGGTAGTAGAAAGAGAATATCTATGTAATCGACTTAAGTCTCATCGAATTTGGAATTAAGTAAAACGAGAACTTTGAATCGCACGATTTTAATCGAGCATAAGACCTTGGGAAAACAGACGGTTAATTTCAAATAGACATATTAAATCGACATATTAAATCATATAAGAGGATTGATATAAAAGGATAATCATAAATTTCACAGGCAAACTTTAATAGTATCTGCAATCCAATAATATCGATTTTTTTAAATTTTACATATGGGAGACTTACATCTATACAGCACACATGCCTAATGAATATTTAATGGAATATCTATTGGATACCCAATCTTTTATTCACATTTGCGGATATTAATTAAATATTGACATTTATTACTACTAAAGAAATATTTTGTATAAAGATAAGACAATTTTTCGCACAAGAATACATGGAAATTATTTTAAAAATTCTTTATTTCGTACAAAGTTTTGTTTTCGAAGAAATGTTATTATTCTTCATTGAAGAAATTTTAAATAAGTGAAATATTATACATCAACTATTACATATGTTATCGTAAATTGTATTGTGTTTTTATTTCTTAATTCTGTACTTTGAATTAGTCATTTCATTATCTAATTTTAATTTATCGAACACATGTTTCAAGTAAACTATCGATTTGCATTACCAAATAATGAGAAGAAAAGTTGCAATATCCAAAGAAATAATAGCTATAGTTAAAAAGTCATCAATCGTAACAAGTTTAAGACCACGCAAAACGAATCACGAGTTTTTCATAAAATACTATACATATATAAATAACTTTTACATTATTTTAACATCTCAACACTAACTATGACTCACATCCTGTCCGTGTATTGTGGAATTCACTGTTATAAAATAACAAACCATAAATAGTATTTGAATTTTTTTTTAAATGACCACGATCGAGAAACGCATTCGTCGAATGCGAAATCCGAGAAGACGGCCGGCTTAACAACTCCGAAGGTAACTTTAAGTCATCGCCTCGGTCACCAACTCGGTCGAACTCGAGGGCCACTTGGACGTGGTCTCGTCTCGACATAACGCGTACGAAACGGATGCGCGCGCTCAATCTCCGCACGCCGTCGCCGTCGTGACGCCAGCCCCCACCTTGGCGACGACGTCGCCGCTGCCGTCCTTCGTCGGCAGAGACGACGTCGCTTTTCGTTCGCGATTTCAGTTCTGTACGCGCGACGAGCCGCAGTCGAGCCACCCTCGGAGGTCCTCGTCATATCCGCTTGTCGGTCGGTCACAGGGACGACGCGAACCGGCGACGATGACGAGCCGTCTATGACGGCATCGGGTGACACCACGATGAAGGCCCGACCATTCCGCCGATGATCTATTCGCGAACACGGCGACGGGGAAAACGCCCTCTGCCTTCACGGCGCGTTCCCTGCCTGACCTGACCTTTCGCTGGAGACAGAGAGAGAGAGAGAGAGAGAGAGAGAGAGAGAGAGAGAGAGAGAAAGGGTTGGGGGTGGGAGAGAGTACGAGAGGAGTCGAGCGAGAGGACTCGTGCTCGTGCGAACGCAGGACGTAGCACGCAGGACAACATAGTGCCTATTGTGCGAGACCGTTTGTCAACTACGGTATACCTTCGCGGAACACCATCGCCATCGTCGCAGCTCGGCGACATGGAGAATACGGGGAATCGGAGCAGTGTCGTCGAGATGTCGCGGAAGATCTCCGAGACATGAAGAGAACGCGACCGAGGGTGGGTATTTTGCCAGTTCCAGAGAAGAGGAGACATTTCAGGAGGATCTCGATGTCGAGGGTCGAGGGAAAGGAACCCTTGCGTGTCCAAGTGGAAACGTGTCAATCACGAGGGTATCCCTTTAGGGATGCTTTGAAAGGGGAAGGAAACACGAACACGCGCCAACCTCATGAGTGTTCAGAATGCGTTTAAGCCCTTAGGGACTGAGTCCTTGTGAATTATCTTGTTCAACCTATGCGTTCGATCCTGCAGCGGGTTGCAAATCATTCTCCTGTTCGGCGCGATCGTTCACGTCACTATTGGGCGCTCATTGAACCAGTCGATTCGCCTGACCTACTCCAGTATTTCCAACATTCGTTCAGTCCGACGTCTTCTCATTGATTTCTCGGATCGCCCGTTTCTCTTTCGATCGGCCGCAGCATCGTCAACCGGCACGATCGCGAATTGGATAATTTCACCGAGTGACCGAGTACAACCAAGTCCAGCGAGCGGTACTCGCGAGATCCCGCGTATCTCACTTCCGCGCGTTGTAGAGTATTAACCGAAAGCGAAGCCAAAAACGGAGCCGCGGGTGGTAATGTCGACCAGCGTACAGGGCGCAATATCGGCCTTTCGTGCACGCAGACTATCGATTCTCGCGCGACAAGGGGCTGGCCGACGCCGCCTGACGCCGCCACCGCCACCGTCACCGTCGTTCCTGACGCTAATTTGTAGCTCGGCCATGGACAAACGCTTCGTTAGGCTCGCCTGTGTGCCAAGAAGGGAAAAACACGCCCTCGAGTTCGCCTCACGGTCGATCATCCGAAATGCCGCTCTCGCTCGTGCACGTGCGAAAATACGTACGGATGACGTCACGGGAATGCGCCCCGACCTCGAAGATTCGATCGGATTTCGTCGTTGCTAGACGTTTCCCGCCGCCACCGCCACCGTTACCGCGACCGCCGGTGGTTGGCGATCAGGGTTGATTTAGAATCGCGTCCATGCGCGTTAATTCGAGGACTCAGGCACGTCGACCTCGGCATCTCCTGATAGCGGCATACCGGAGTCCGACGTGTATCTTTGTATCTGGCAGGTGGTTCGCTCGACGTGACGCATCCCGAGCGCGTGATTTGATAATCGGACAGCTCGACTCTCGTCAGGGACAGTCACGAGCCACATTGTTAGCCTTTATAACCGTTACAACTTTGCAACAGTCGGCATACAAAGCGACAGCGGGATTGAAAAACCGATATACCTGTCCCTTTGATTTCACGCGATGCCTTCTTTATACAGTTCTCCTTTTTTTACGCGGTATAAAAGATTACACGGGCAGAATACGGATCACCTCGTCGAGGTTTTTTCAAACTTGGCTATTTCGAATCGGCGCGAAATCTAAACGTACACGAAAAGGAATACGCTGCTTAAATCGAGAAAGGAGGGGGGGATCCTAATATAATTTTAATAATTTCTTTCTCTATAAATAATTCTTCTTTTAATATAGCTTGTTTTTAGTAGCTTCGTCTTATAATTTAAAATATAATTTGTAACTGTTTGCTATTATAAAATCTAAAAATTTTAATTTATTCCAATTGACAATTACTAACTAACGCGTTGTTTTTTTAAATTATGCGCTAGAGAATATAAAAATAACATTTGTTTATCCTCTCAGATTGGATTTAGAAATGAAAACAGTTTTGGTAAATTGAAATATTATCCTTTTATATTACACGTTCGGTGAATTTATCGATGCAGAGGCGTGCATAATTGGTATGCAGATGTATTGATGTCAAGGGAAGGTTACTTAAAAATGTTCTGCCCGAGAAACGCTCTTACGTATAAATAACGTACAAACTTAACAAAAAGTAATTGATCCGGAAATCTGATAAACGCGAACATATTTACATGAGCGAGATGATTACGATACGTGAAATACTTAAATGTTTTAACGTTTTGTAACTTAAAATCTTTTAAATTCTTTTTATAACTCTTTGTGATATTTTAATCTCGTATATTTTAATCGTAACTGCGTAATTTTTTTATGTTCCATAATGGTAGCTTTAACGTGCCGTGTCCCTGACAGGAATTATTTTTCTCACAGTGTTGCATCGTGAACGCGAGATGAAAAAGTTGAATGAATACAGTTTCTCCCAGAGATACGGAACTTAAAGAGCCGAAGCAATCCTAACGCTAGTATTTGTAAAGCATATATTCCTAAACTATATGATATCGATGTATAAGGGACTTTTAATGAAATGTTAAATGTCATAATTATCATGACAGTAATGTTAAATGTCATAATTATCATGACAGTAATAGAGTAGCTCTCGCATTCCGTTTTGCGTCAGTCTTTGAAATGCAGGATTTGAAGCAGCAATGACACCATTGTGACACTTTCCGTCGGCTACGCCGTGTAATCCAAATGAGATTATATGGATGTCAAAGTAACCGGTCAGTAAAACCGGTGTGATATATTACGATAAAATCATTACGCGTAGAATGCTTCGCTTGATCCTTTTAGGTACTATATCCGCACACATGAACGGATATATTTTAACATGATGGAATAAGATCATAAATTGTACGTTTTACATTTCAATTTGAACTGAGCTACACGGTCAGATATTATTGCAATTCGTGTAAAATGTTAATGAACTATTTATATTTCAACAAAGCAGAAACGCGGATAGTTTGCATTTAATAAATAAAACTCTCTTGTACGTTCGCGTTTTTATTTTACAAATTATATTATGTGATCTACACAAGATTTAAATTAAGATCGATCGGTTCAAAGCTAATTTCTGTTCAAATAAGTTAATTTTCAGTTTAGAAGGGTATAAATTGTATCAGCCTTGATTGAGCTTTAGGAAGGTTAATCGGATAAAATCAATATAAGGTCTACGCGATGGGGAAACGACGGTTTTCCATCTAATTTTAGATGACGCGACGGAAGCGCTAATTGTTTGCAGATCGCATGGGTTTCTTTAAGTCGGGGCCGGCGGTAGCAGAGCCGTGATCAAAATGAACTTGATAAACATGGACGCGGAGAACCGCGTGGTTCTGAACGTGGGCGGAATCCGGCACGAGACGTACAAGGCAACCCTGAAGAAGATCCCGGCGACGAGGCTCTCGAGACTGACCGAGGCCCTCGCCAACTATGACCCGATCCTCAATGAGTACTTCTTTGACAGACACCCGGGTGTCTTCGCCCAGGTACTCAACTACTATCGCACCGGGAAGCTGCACTACCCCACGGATGTATGCGGCCCGCTTTTCGAGGAAGAGCTCGATTTCTGGGGTCTTGATTCGAATCAAGTCGAGCCTTGCTGTTGGATGACCTACACGCAGGTATATCGTGTATAATGTCTGACTGTCGTGCACGTGCCTAATCACGTCTAAGCGTGGCCGCACGCAAAATCAGCGAAACAGACGCGCAAATTTATAATGTGATGTACAGTACGGTATATAGATATAGAGATTAAAAATAAACAAGATACAAGGCCAAGCTGGTAAACTTTTCCAACATATTTAACAGATCAAAATGACGAATAGAAATAGACTTATATTGTAGATATAATATAATTCCTTTGACTCGGAATGATATATCAAATGAAGAAGTTTGTCAGTGATTTATCATATTGTTTGGAAGTACTGTACATCTTTTATTATCACGCTCACAAATGTGCCAGATTTTAATGCATGATATTAACATCTTTTCACCAAAGTGCCTTTAGTTATTACTGTTTTCTTTTTTAATTGCAATTAATTTTAATATTATTTCTAGAATCTACTTACAAGTAAAAAGTAAGGCATCTTATGATATAATTTACTTAAATTGATTCCAATAGAAGGCCATAAGCTCTATACTATAGGATCATTTGTTTGATAATATCTCTAAGATGAAAATGATAAATAAACAATACAAAACGTAACAAAAAGATAGATAAATATTAAGTATTAATGAGAGAATCCATCTCTTTCTATGCATTTTTTTCTGTTATCATCTTAGAGTTTGATAAAAAATGAGGAAATGCGTGATCCAATAGTACATGGTCTAAGAGGATACTGTTAGCAAATAGAACTAGTTTGGATAGAACGATGTGGGATAGACTCAAGTAAGCATACGTGCAACATCGGACAAATCCGCCGGTAAGGCTGATCAAAGCCGAGCAGATATCTTTATCACTCACGCGAGGAGGCACACAACGGCTCGCGTATGCTTTTCACGCGCGCTTTATCTGTCCCAAGGCAAAGCACGAAAGAAAGCACACTCGAGAAAGAGTTTCGCAGGTACGAATAACAATCGTTGTTGCATCTGTCTCTCTTCCCATCCCCTTCGCTCCGACGCCCTTGCAGCACCGGGATACGCAGGAAACGCTGACGGTCCTCGACAGGTTGGACCTCGACACCGAGAGGCCCACCGAAGAGGAACTGGCCAGGAAATTCGGTTTTGAGGAAGCATACTACGAGGGAAGTCTCACGTGGTGGCAGAAGCTCAAACCTCAGATGTGGTCACTTTTCGATGAACCTTATTCCTCCGTTGCAGCTAAGGTACGATTTAAGTATTTTGATATATTACCATTAGGCAAATAATGATAATATTAATTAAAATATTAATTTGAGCGAAATTAAATTTTTTTTTGAAACTATAAAAAATATATTTTTTGTTTATTTTTATTTTCTATAAATTTTAACAAATAAATTATATTTATTATATTTATATATATATCATAAAAAGTTTCCCATAATTCTGAACTTTAACTAACATATCTTACTTTACTAATATACTTACATATCTACATTTAGAGAAAAAAAGCGTTTTTATAGTTTTTACTAATAAAATTCTCGTAACCATTCAGCTTTTCAGTTTTAGCAATAATAAAATAATCTATTTAACTATATTATGTACATTAATTCTACTATAAAACTCGTATATCACCAATATAGTCTTTTTTTCCATGAGTGTACTGTTAATTTTTATTAATATATAAGTAATATATACTTGTTTCTTTTTTATATTATTAAAGTCTTATATTATTAAAGTTTCTGCTACATAACATTTACGAGTTGCTCGTATGTCTGGATTTTTCAGGTAATCAGTATAGTCTCCGTTTTCTTCATCTGCGTTTCGATACTTTCGTTTTGTTTAAAAACCCATCCGGACATGCGAGTGCCGGTGATCGTGAATCGTTCGGTAAAGACTGACAACGTGACGTCCTGGGTGGTAGACAAGACTCGCACCAATGCCCATGATGTCTTCTTTTACATCGAATGCGTCTGTAACGCCTGGTTTACTCTAGAGTTCTTGATACGTATTACCGCGAGCCCGAATCGTTGCGACTTCATCAAGAGCTCGGTGAACCTAATCGACATGGTCGCGACCTTGAGTTTCTACGTCGACCTGGCGCTGCAGCGGTTTGCGGCTCACCTGGAGAACGCCGATATCCTCGAGTTCTTGAGCATCATACGCATAATGAGGTTGTTCAAGCTGACTCGCCACTCCTCGGGCCTGAAGATCCTGATACAGACCTTTCGCGCCTCGGCAAAGGAGCTCACGTTGCTGGTGTTCTTCCTCGTCCTCGGTATTGTCATCTTCGCTAGCCTTGTATACTACGCGGAGCGCACCCAATACAATCCGAAGAACGACTTCAAGAGCATACCCCTTGGTTTGTGGTGGGCCCTGGTGACGATGACGACCGTCGGTTATGGGGACATGGTGCCGAAAACGTATATCGGGATGTTCGTCGGCGCGCTCTGCGCATTGGCCGGTGTCCTCACGATCGCCCTGCCGGTGCCCGTGATCGTTAGCAACTTTGCGATGTATTACAGTCACACGCAGGCGCGAGCCAAACTACCGAAGAAGAGACGCCGTGTATTACCAGTCGAACAACCACGTGTGAGGGCACCCGGCGCGCCGCCCGGCGTGGCCGGCGGACCCGGGACCGTCGGGCCCCCGGGCTGCGGTCAGCAAATGTCACATTTGCAGTCCAGCGGGGGCACGGTTACCTCTGGGCCCCACGGCCTCAGCATGGGTCAAACGCCCGGCGTCGGATGCACTGGTGGCGGCCAAGGACCGCAGAACCGGAGAATGAATGCCATTAAGACGAATCATCCGAAGGATCCGTTCGCCACGAAAACAGGTAACTCGAAGGCGTTCAATCATTGAGCTGTTTTGCACGATTCGTGAGCTCGACTTTTACTTAACTCATTAGTCCACGTGATACGTAATGGGAAGGTATATGGTACAAAATTTAAAAAAATATATATATGTTGTAATTGGAATATAATTTAAACTGCAGCTTGAGAATTCTCTTTTATATTTTTGAGTCACTTACGAGTCTGAACAATAATGTAACAAGCTAAACTGTGAAAAATTAATTCGATAAATAACTGAATTCGGAACACGCACGTTTACAGATTATCATATTCGTTTGTGCCGAGTTTTATATCTTACCCTTGTTCACGAAAGACCAAATCACGCGATGAATTTTACTTCAACTTTTAGATTATCTGAAAATTATTCCGAAGGCAAAATTAATCCGATTGTTTTAAAATTCGTATCAATAGTTATTCGTACAGATTGGAACGACGCGAGTTAAATGACAAAAATAGCTCATCATAGAAAATTAACGAAAACCATAATTTACGAAATTCTTAATTGCAAAAGAAATCTGATTGCATTCGTTTTTCACTTGTATCTAGATAATCTCTTGTATATACGACGAGTTTAAATTTCGCGTGTTTAATAAATACTTATGCCGTGACACACATAAAATGAACTTGCAGTAGAACGTGCGTAGATTCATACTTGCATATACATTTAGCATAATTAACAAATACACATACGAGCAAGTATAAAATAAAGCGCGAGATTCAGGTTATTAAATATCATTTATTTTTCTAATGTGCTCTACTTAATTTCCATTTTATAAATTTCTACTTTATAAAAATCGCAAGCAATAATTCAAAATAATAACAAAGTCTTGGAAACGCGCAATGATAATACTTACGATAAATGTCATTTACGTAAGAAAGAAATCTCAATATTTTTAAAAACGATATGCAAAAATGAAAAAGAATTATTGGCATAAATGATACGGGGTCGTTTTGAGTTCGCGAAGTGCGTCGGAAGATCGACAAGAACGGCAAACTCGACAGAACTAGCCGAGATCGCGATTTCGTGATTTTCAAGCGTCGATCGAACCGGCCAATCTCTAGTGTCTCTTTTTCTTTTTTTTTCTCGTATGGTGGGTTGCAGAGGAAGACCGGAGGAATTGTAACCTACGAACCAACGGGACCAAGAGAGCCGGAGGTTTGGATTAACCATTTGCGGTCGTAGCGTGCTCAGACATGGGTATCTCTCACAACTGGTCGGAATTATTTTGGAGCGAACGACGCGGCGTGTATACACCTATAATCAAAGATTGTCCTGTAAAATCCCGTAAATTCCATTAGGCATGCTTTGGCAAGGGAAAAAAGAAAAATGTAAAAACGATACCTCGCTGCATCGAAGCATCACGACTTCCGTTGCCCATTTTCAACGGCTAGGCAAAAAATAAACACTGCCGGCGAAGCGTGGCGGCTGAGACCCGACAACCGGAACGGTAAAAAAAATTTTTGCGGCGGCTGTCACCATATATACGACCGCAAAGGGTATATCTATTATTTATCTGGAATGTAGAATTAATAGAAACGGTAGAGAAACACTTTCGAAGCTCTGCGCCCCTAAGAGAAGGGATTTAACCCATCCGGGGACACTGTGCTCGGCGGTTGTACCCGCGTTTTAATCTTAATTCTACATTTCAAATATTATTATATATATACCGTCGGGATGAAGAGGTGAATACGAGAGGAATCTCTCGGCGGTTATACCACGAGCCATCTATTGATCTAAATAAGCAAATTGTGTAGAAAGTCAAGGAGAACTTGTGTAGCAAATAGAGAACTTTCCTCCTTCCTTCGCTTCATAATTTGTATTTTTTAATATTCATAAAAGAGATAATACATTTCATTAATAGCAAATAAATCAATCGATATATTGACACTATATATCGTTCATAATCGAAGAATTTTCTCAAGGAATTCTATGTAGATTATTTTTCCCTTTATGCTTGATATATAGTGAACGCTATTTAAATTTATAATTTCTATTAGAGAAATTTTGTATTTTTATAATTTATTATTCCATCTGCTTTTCTCTTGAATATTTACTACAAAAATGACGTAATCTCTTTTCGAGTGTTTCTTAGCTAAACAATATTCGCGTTAATTATAAGTAATTTCGACTAAATATTATTACGAATACCAGTTAGGCGGATTTTTATATAGAGACGCAAAAATGTCTTCAATATTTATTCCTATTTGCTTTTTCTCTTCTTCCTTTCTCAGATTTGATCGTTAATTTCATCTCGTTCCGAGTATAGCGATTAATACGCAAATGTAAAACGAAAATATCCCACAAGAGTGCAGCCGAATGTCTTATACCGTCCACCAGACCACCGTGTTTGTGACTCACGTAAACATCGCATCACCCATTGCTTCTAAATTTAAGATAGTTGGTGATCTAAGATACATTGTGGCAAAGGATATGCTGCGCACAGTAGAAACGGGGACGTAAACTTTATTACCTTCGAAGCTATATACGTTTCCATTGTCGATATCATCACTCGGTCTATACACATTACCTCGATTAAAAGAAAAAAATCGATTACTCATCGTGGAAGAACCTCGTTCTATCTTCCAGCGATCGTCTATATCGCGCGCCTACATTATTTCTATCGTTAGCGCCATTCTCGTGGAAACTCGTGTAAACGGTAAATCGAATAAACGACAGTGGAAATTGCATCCCTGCATTGCAGCTCGTTTTATATAGCAAAAGAGATACCGATAGATGCACCGTATCTTTTGGTACACCACCGTCGTAGATTTTCACACCCGTGAACGTACGACTGTTGTTCACTGCACGTTTAGCATCGGCTGTGTTTTGCCCGATCCTATGATCCGCGTTCTCATCGCATATTTAGCGATATAAGTGTGGCTGTCTAATTCCCATCAATGTCGATTAATTTTTGACATTGTACATGGACTTTATATCGGACAAAATTTGAAATTCACGCAGCCACGTTCAGTAATGCGGCGTTAAATGAATGGTGAAAATGTGGACACGATGCACGTCGTTATTGACTATATGAGAATCTCGATATATAAAAGCGAATCGGACGGCCACTTTTGGTGGTAAATGCGGTGAGGGTGCGGATCTATAATCACTTTTGCGCACCGTGAATATCGCCGGGACCAATCCATGAGCTCCTCCCTCCGCAGTATTCGAGATATCGTTTGTAATATCAGTGAAAAAGAACAGCTCCCTGTTCTTGTCCCTCGCGCGCGGAGTTATAGTACAGCTCCTCTAATAGCAGCGAAGGAAGAGCATGTCTTTCCGCGTTATACATATATATCTGTTGTGCCTGGGAACAGGGGGTAGAAGGAATTGCAGGAAGGGACGACAAAAGCATATCATATAGGCACACGTGCGATCGAGTGTACGGATCTCGCGAACAGTCGGCGGACGCTCTATAGACAATCATCATTTCTCCGACAGAATTAATCGTCTAGTTAACGCGTTTCCGTTTTTTTTTTCTTTTCTTTTTTTGGATGACTCAAAATGAGACAGCCGTTCTCTTTTGGACCAAAATTGCGATCGGTTGATAACATCTCACAAATTCAATAACGACCATATCTAAACATTCGTATTGTCGATTTTTATTTCATTTGATTCATTGCACATCTCGACATGATATAAAAATCATTATCAATACTAGCACACATATTGAAACTAAAAAAAATCTTTTAAGAGACTTTAGAGCTGTTGGATTTATATTCTTTGTGCGTTGCAAATTTAATTATTAAACCGTGTTGGTTTAGCATGTTGGTTTACTCGAATAATATTACATAATACAATAATACCACAATTATCTCTCCACATAGATTAATATAGCTGTATTATTGGTATATGTTACAGTTCTGATATTTTATTACGCACAATCGTAACGTTGCTTTTATATATTGAAATGCATATACATTTACTTCTGTAATTAAGTTTTGTATGGCGCTACCAAACGCATTTGTAGATCAGTACTCGATTTTACTTTTATAAATTATTATTTTCTATTTTGGTGACTAAACATTTAGGAGCTTTTCCTTGTCATCGTATTTTTGGCTTTACGAATCTTGTCCCTTAATATTTGTCTGCTTAAAATGCAATGATGACATTAGTTGATAAGATAATTTTTTTAATTCAGGAATGCACGCACAAATTTCTACGCGTGTCATTTTACAATAAATACATTACTGCCCGATATATACATTTGCATGTAATTTTTAGTTTCTTAAGCTACATACTAAATCCGTTCATAGTAACCAGAAAGATTGATGTATTGTTGAAGGAAGAAATTAATCAGACGACGCGAAATAAATGACCCGTCGCGTAAAGTAACTCAATTGCATTCACAGAGAAACTATGTATACAGTTGTACGTTATTATAAAAAGAAAATGTATTTAGACTTTTAGACGGATGATAAAAATTATTCATATTATTAGAAAAGTGAATACTATCGACGGATATGGAAATTGAATAAATAATAAATTCATCGTGCAAATTAGATTAATATGAAAAGTTGGCAGCAAATTAATATTTAAATAATTTCGCAGAGATCAAGTTGATACAGATATTTAATTAAACTATGGGAACTCTTAAACTCTTTATAGATATCCACGCAAACAGAAAATTTATTTTCCTTGCACAAACATGATTGATTGAGTAATAACATTTAGAAAACGTTACATGAAGCTTTACTCAATGTTTTCTCAATCTTTTTTCAGTATTATAATTACAAATATGTCAATTCGGAATTATGATAACAATTTGATATATCTTGAATATAAATATAATTTTTTTCAATTGTAAAAAGAGAGAGCTATACTTTTAAATTTAATGAGTTAGTAAAATTTCATGTTTTTCTAAATTACTTTGTGTACATACTTTGACTATTTTAATATTCTATAAATATATATTCTATAATTCTATATTTTTTATAAATAATCAATATTACGAAAGCAAATAAATGATAATTTCTTCTTCTTAACGGCTCAATTATTATCCGATACCTGATGTTTAAACCTTTTTAGCTAATTCAATTGTTTAATCGCTATAAAAGAAACGCACACGAACACATCACGAGTAAACCTTCATTTTTCGCATAAAATATAAAAATCGGAAAGAAGTTTCCGATATTCCAAACCGTTTCGGAGATATTTGCGCTTTACACTTTTTGCGAAGTCTACATAGTATTCTTACGTCACTCCCGTTAGTCACGCCTAATAAGGAATATGAATAATTTGTTGATGGAAGACCGTTTTCTATATTTACCCTCATTTATGTGCGGTGCTATCGGCTTGAGTTTGCTCGCTGCTCACAATTGCCCCGATTCTTTGTGCCTTAAAGACTGGATTTCCTATCCAGGGTTGCACCGACCATGCATTGGCTGTGTTACGTCTTTACCACTTTAATCATTAGGGACTATACACGGTCTATGCTGTGGTCATGCTGTCCACGCAGTTGCTATGTTGAACAACTCTGAAGGAGATGTACAGGAAAATTAATACTTGTGTAGTCCTCGACACAATATGTCAATAAACAAGTCCAAATACCATCGGATCACTGCATCTTATTATAGTATCGATTTTTGTCATACTGTTTCAAATCGGATTTTTTAAACGCGTGTTTTTTTAACTCCTTGTTCTAATTCGAAAGATATGTCTGAACATGAGGCTTGTTCTTTTTGGCTGAACTTTTGCACCAGTTCATCTTTCTTCCTTTTCTTTCCAGGAGGAAAAAAGAGGAGGAAAGATGGACTGGTGCAAAAGTTCAGCCAAAAAGAACAGGCCACATATGTACTTGTATTTATTTAAAAAATTAAATAAATCTTAAAACTTATAGAAGCTATAATTTTGAAAGTATTTAAATTTTAGTGCCTAGAGAGCGTAGAATATATTTTGTGGTATCATTTATTTCACCACTTTGTGCCTATCTAAAATGTTACGCATACACGTAAAAACGATAGAATGGTATACATTCAGAACGTGTGTCTCAAGAATCATGTTTGAAACGAGAAGCAATAGAACGATGTAAGTGCAATCCACGTGTAAATTGAGACAGGTGCAAATGGGTGTTTGCATATTATTTAAATGGAAGTAACACGTCTGCAATTTCCTGTGACATACAGAGCACCGCGGGTACAGAGCCCCCCGTTATGCAGCCCTGTAAATGGAAGCCAGCCATAATTCGACCCTGACTAGACTATATATCCCGTATCGGCGATACGAGTACGTCCACGCACACATACGTTATATTTCACGGAATGCTCGCATGCATGTTGCAATATTCAACGCTGTTGACTCGAAATAAGAGAGCGGGAAAACGCGCGAGGCTTGCGTTAGATCAATGCCGAAGATTCCAAATGTCCCTTCTTTTCTTCGCGGTCCGACCGGGAGAAACATTTGGATTCGAATACAATGTACGCGTACAATGTACGTGTACAATGTACAATGTTTTCGGGAACGCTATTCCGAGTCGTACTTGTAACGTTCGGCTGATACTTTCGGCTTTCTTCCGTGATAAATATCTCGAACCAATAAGTCTCAACGTGATGTTTGTAAATTGTCCGATGCAGCAATTTGTGCCGAATTTTGCGGGAATATATTCAAAAAGGAAAGCATTGGCGTTCGATCCAAAGTGCGATCTTCGTTTTACTGCATTCAAAGAAAAACATAATGGTAGCAACTATAATAGGCTTTCTACAATAAGCCACTACCTAAGCAAGTCTTAAGCCGTAAGAAATTGATCAATCACAATCTAATGTGAGAAGAATACTCGACTATAATTGTTCAATTTCTTACCTAAGCTTAAGACTCAAGCTTAGGTAATAGCTTATTGTAAAAAGCCCGCATAAAGATGAGAACTTGTACAAGTTTTCCATGCAGAATTAATGTACATAATTAAATAAACAGCTTTACAGTTACAATAACTACGTACAATAATTCTACGTATAAAAAACTTGTGTAACTATCACTTTTATAGTTGCTACCACTATATCTTTTTTTCTGAGTACGAATGAATAATAGAGCTGAAAGTTAAGGTGAAGTCGAGTGAAATATAATATAGAGTAATACGAATGACGTCTCTTCTTCGATAAATGATAATCGCGCGTAGAATCATCGATCAATTTACGAATTACAGTCGTTTCCCCTACCTTAAATGACCCAGTAAAACGACCAGAAATGGGCGAGGGGAAGGGGGAAGGAGAAAAAAAGAAAATGCATATCGGCGGCGGGTACAATGAGCACGCACGCACAACAGTTTTTAAGGGGAGAAAGCGAGTGTGTATGTGCGATCCGCACACATTGTTGCTCTAGTGCTGCATCATTGGTAGCGACGTCTTATGGTACCTACTCATTTCGTGACGGCCAGTAACGTTAGCATAATTAATTACAGTAATGTACGTTTGCCGCTTGCGGTTTTACCATCGCGTTCGCTCCTTGTTTTTATTTACGTTGACAGCGGGATTGCCGGGTGGCCAGACTTTTTCTTTTTTTTCCTCCTCGCGAAAATGTTTTCTGATTCTTCCTGACGCACGTACCCTCGATATCCTCGCTTTTAACATCGAGCGTCCCACTTTAAAGCCTGGCGCAAGCGGGTTCTACGATAACGCGATGTGCTAACGCCACGGCTAATCGAAATTGATTAATGATTATTGATTATCCATTTGCCGACTCGTTACAAACGCGTTAAATTTATTTTCGCTACGTGTTTACTCACGTGCTGTTACTTTCCATTTAATGTTACGTATTCTGTGCCAATTTGACCCAGAACGAAAGACCCGATTTCTTTCGCATTACTATTAAATCCAAGAATCGTTTGCGGTCTGAAAAGAAAAATCTGGCAATCCTGATCGACTTTGGGGCTCTCGTTATCATTCCGTAAGCGTTTTCCGTTGGTTTCGTTGCTGTTCAGGATCAAGGGTAAAAGTCCGGTTTTCTAATATCAGATTTTCTAATACGTAGAATTCGGTTAATATATCGATAGCGGGATGTGCAGGTTACGCGGATACAAATTGAGTTTTATACATCCGGACATCCGAATTTTCTCTGGATGCGATTCGGATATCCGTCGGATAATTGATAATTCCGGATAACCGTAGAAGTTTCATATATCCCAACGGACATTTCAGATATGTGACAACTTCTCAGATTCTTTGATAACTCTCGCTACAAGCATGTAAAGATAAACAAAAAAGAAAGTCTCGTATCGAAAAAGACTTTCATGTTATACGTAGATAAATTTTTTAAACTTCGGAAAAACATACCGGAGATTACCGAACATCCGAATCTCTCGTCAAATTCGCCTTGAACCTATCTTGAATCTTTTATCGGATATTCCACAAAATATCTCGAGGGTCGATATCGTACTGTCAACTATCGTTTGCTTGAGTCTCGCGTTACCTGCGCATACCGCCACGAATTGTACATTGCTCCGTTGTATCGCTCGACGATGTAAATACAACGACGAACGTCCGACAATTCTTCGGGAACACATAGCTCAATCGGATGCATGGGGTACTTAATCGTTTTGAAGATAGATCCGTCGAACGTTAATTGCTCGTTATGAAATTATTGTTGGACATTTTTGTTGAACATTTCAGCTGATACATCATTTATAGGCTTTCTACGATAAGCCATTGACTGCATTTAGTAGAAAAAGCAGCTTTGCAACACTGTTGTAAAATTCTTGAATATGATTGATTTATACACTCAGATCCAGTGAGGAACTAAAAGCAAAACTAATCATATTAAAGAATTTTACAACAGTTGCAAAGCTGTTTTTTTTTTGCTGAAAGCAGTCATTATCTAAGCTGTAAGTCTTAAGTCGTAAGAAATTGAATAGTCCGGATCTACAATAGATGCTTTAAGCCGTAAGTCGTAAGAAATTGACCAATTACAATCATATGCGAGGAGAATAATTGATTATGATTCGTCCATTTTTTGTGGCTTAAGGCTTAGAAACCTACTATAGATCCGGGCTTAATCATGGTCGATTATTGTTCTCACATGCGATTGTAATTGATCAATTTTTTACAGCTTAAGATTTAAAGTTTAGGTAATACATGGCTTATTGTAGAAAGCCTATTATATGTGATGCATTTTACATGTGACAGCCGTAAAATAAAAATACTCATTTGAATAAGAAAAAAATAGAAACAAACCCCTTTTTTTACGTCGTATATTGTTATTTATTTAAACTTAACTCCCGTGTAAGTTTATTCGAAATATATGGCCTCAGCACTTCGCGGATTAAATGCCCCACGGACATCCGAAAAATTGTAGAGTATTATAGGACAGAAACATGTGCCCCCGCACTAAGTGACCGTACACAGTGACACACGTAATCACGTACATATTTGCATACACGTTCGTCGCGACCACCGCCCTCTCTTATGCTACTTAACGGTCCTTTTGACTTCGTAGGTAGATACGTATGATTTCGAATTATACGACAGCGACGTCGCCGACGACGACATCGAAGTAACCGCTGCAGTTCACCACTGTCGTCGAATTGTCTCCATTATATTATCGCTAATTTTCTTATCGTTATCATTATGAATTACGAATTATAATTATTATACACGACGTATATATATAGATATATGCGAAATAGCTTGTATAAAAGAAAGACTAATGCGATCTTGACTTCTTCGGAGGCAAGATGACGAGCGCACGTTTCTTCTAGAAGAGCAATTCGAGGTGATGTTGTCATCGTCGACATTATTGTATTAACGACATTATAATTTATTCTTGTAACGTCATTACCGTTATCGCTAATGATTGCCGTGATTGTCGTCGGCGCCTTCCGCAGCGGAAGCTACCATCGTACATACATTATATATAAATAATCGTTCTACCGCTAATCTCGCGTTTGGGAAATCTCGACGTGAGAAATCGGTGCCCCGTGATTAATACACTGCGTATTGTAGCCGATGATCGTGACGGGTAATCGAATAAGAGAAAAAAAAGAAGCGGGACACAAAGGCGAATTATATGTATATATATATGTATATATTTATATATATATATGTATATATACATATATACATATGTCACTATATCGAGAGTTGTGCGCTGCGTTTACGATTTAAGCTAGTTCATTTGTAAATAAAAACTATTTGACTCTTTGACTTTTTTGTGGTATTAATTATACAGCACAATACTTCAATCCCAATTCTATAATTCCCGTCCCGTAATCTCACGTCCATTAGTCTAAGCCGAACGAGCAAAACCCCCGCAAGCGAAATCTTCTTTATTCCGTTCGAAAGTATTTCCTATATTTGTGCTGCGAAAGTGACAACGACGTCGCTTGACAATGCTACAGAAACAGTGTTGCAGACAGTACAGACGCAGTCGATGACGCTTCCTTCTTCTGTTCGACAGTTGTCTCCGCATTTATATGTCGTCTAGCGTTCTGCTTTGCGCTTTATGCGCCTTGCGAAGAGTGGGATAATTATAACGCTCAAGCTACACAAGCTAACTGTTGGTACGTGAGACACATGCCGGCATTGTCTTCCAATGTGCCGTCCATGTTAATACCCGGACCAAACGCTACCCTTATACGAAAGGGAGTAGTCCAAGTCTCGACACGGCAGTTACCCTCTGCATCGAGTTCGTTTCGGCCGCACAGTGAACTGCCGCAACGCTCCAAATTGCAGATACCTGCCATGTTGTTTCCCGGCTAAAACAGACATTTGCAGCTGAAGCATTAAACGAGATATCGCTTCCGTCTTCTGATGCAAAAAGTGTGCCAGAGTTACTGTAATTAACCCTTCGTACACACGATGATATTCCTGTCCTTTACTACATACGACGAGTTGTTTTCATGTCCCGGCTTAATTTTCGTCACTTTTACAAATATACAGAAATTACTAAGTAATTTCTTTGTACACACTTTAAAGGCCTTTAAAAAATATTTATAAAGTTGTGTATTAAAAAAAAAGAAAAAATAAAGACCATTATTTAGTGAAATGTTCCCGTATTTCAAAGAAAAGAAATACACAGAATCGCGTGTATTAAGGATTAATCATTTTATACTCAAATTCTAGTTTCCAAATTATCACATAAATCCAAATTAAAAATTTTTGGAGCAATAAATTTGAAATAGTACAAGTTGACAATCACATTTTTAAATACAATTCATATACATTACTAGGCATTACTAGACTTCTCTACATAATAATTACTCAGACAGCACATGTTCAAAATCGGAACATAAAATGTCTCATGTCCCAATTTTGGACATACGTGCTATTTGAGTATAATTAAGAAAATACTAATTAAACATGACGTACTGTAATAAATTCCTCGAAATCGCAAGGAATAAGTATCCTGTCTCTGCACCGTCTTCCAAAGAAAGGTACCGAATTCATATTGGAAATAAAAGTCATTTCCTGTTCAGATAATCCTGCTCCCGATCCCTCGACAATGTCCATACCGGAATCGTTTACAGGAGTTACGTTTAGATTGACAGCTGCAGAGGCATTTCCGCTGTTCGCAGTGATCATTGCGGGAACCGTGTTATTGGTCGTATTGGACATATCTTGAGACCTATTAGGACCTATCCGAAAAGAGTCTCGCGTGCAAGGCTGATAAGAGATACCGCACATGTCTCTCTCCTGACGTACGCATAATAGGTAATCGCGTTCGGCGAGATATCTGCCGTTCGGGAGATAATTAAATGTCCTCAGTGTGCCGTTGGGCGAGCGAAAATATTGGAGACATCCGACCGGTGCACGTTGCTCGAAACCCAGCTGCACCACCCGCATCTCCCACATTCGTGACTGCAGTCCGCTTGGCAGCCGGAAGTTTAAAGTGATTGGTTCGTTGCCTTCGCCCACGTCCACGTATACTATGTCGGGATACAGAGCAGTCTGTGCTATATTTTAAATTGCTCGAAAAACGTACACGTGCGCGAGATGTCCCGCGTGTCCAGAAAAATCGAATTTTAATTAGCTAGATTCGCGATACTACAAAAGCTACAATTATAAAGATTGTGTAAGAAATTGTACAAGCAGTACTCACCGTGTTGCCCGCTGTTCCATCCGCATAGTTCGAAAGATGTCCTGTTATTGTTGATTACCATGACATCTCCGTCGCACACGCCAGTCAAAGCGTTTGGCTGACCCTAAAACAGTTTCTAATTCTACATATATTACGTACATAGAAAAAATTTATTTGTCTAAAGTATCTAAAAATTTAACTAAATACAGGTCTGAAAATAATTTTGTTGAACTATCAAAACAATTATCTAGGACTCTCATAATAAACAATGTTGCAAAAAGTTTTGACATTCTAACAACCTCTTGGACGTACATATCATTATTTTGATGGTTTAATAAAATTATTTTCAGATCTGTATCTAGCTAAATTTTTAAATGCTCTAGCAAAACCATTCTTTAATTTGATTTCATTTAATTTTCTTTCCGTGTACCTTTTCTGCTTTTGCGATTACTTTCTCATATATACACATCGCTAACTCAAATGAATTACGTGTTTTGTTCATGTTAAATGCGACATATTTCAAATATGCTGATGTCATTTATCGCCATTTTATGTAAAAATGACGTCTACTGTCGTCAAAATGACGATAAATAACACCAGTTTGCCACCTGGAATTATGTAATATAAGAACTAATATGCAATTTTTCTTCATGATTACTTTATTCTTATGTATTTTGCCTTTTCCTCTTTTCTTTCTCTTCTTTCTTTCTCCTCATTTACAAATTTATTTATAATAAAATTAAACACTAGTATACATTTACCCAGGTAGCATAATGTTCAAAATCGAGATATGAGATGTCTTAAAGATGTCTTATGTTCTAATTTTAAACATTGTCTGGGTGAAAAACGACACTGACGAAGATTTTCACAAATGCTGCTAATATTGAACAGTATCCAAAAATTAATGTTGGCGTAGTTATGTGAAGAAAAAAATTCTGCATTCTTCGCACGTATCGACATTATCTTGACAACTCGTGGAATATTAGATATACTAAACAGCACTCGAGGGAATCGACAGTTGCAACTAGCCTATTCCTAGTAGATAACACTATAATAATAAGACATTCCTGAGACTTACAATGTTGAAATGGACGAAGTCGATCCTCAACTGGCTGACCTCCGTATCGATTTTCCGTACAAGCACTGAGCAGTTCATAGGCCGGTCGATGAGGTTGGGAAAACCAGGACTGGTCACGTAGGTCAGATTATTCTGTACCTCATTGTCGCAGCT
Source organism: Mycetomoellerius zeteki (assembly GCF_001594055.1). Lineage (NCBI taxonomy): Eukaryota > Metazoa > Arthropoda > Insecta > Hymenoptera > Formicidae > Mycetomoellerius > Mycetomoellerius zeteki. Next base: position 1,385,073 of record NW_017256500.1, read on the forward strand.
TGCCGTGACTGTAAACCATATTAATTACTGACACAGTTAATAAAATACTTGTAGCGACCGTAGGACGTTTGCGTTTCGTTACACTTCGGAATATTTAATTAGAGTAAGAATCCACGATATGAAGGCCTCGCGCCCAATTCCGTGAAATTTTACGTCCACATTTAAGCATTCAAACAAGACTGAACGCGAGGCAATAGCGTTCATCGTTAAACTCGTTAAACTAATATTAGCGGCGGTTAATAAAAGATTATATTGATGAACGAATAATGAATTGCCTCGCATTTAAAGCTCAGACTACTAATGGTCGAACGTTTAAAGCTCAAGCTAATAATGCGCTTTTAGCCTTCTAAAGTTAAGTGGGAAATCAGACACCTGAGTTCTATAGTGGCTTTTCTAAGGAATACTCAGTACAAACTTTTATACTTCATTTCCTTCCCTTACTATTACACTTTAAATAACTCTTTTCCGCAACGTCTTTTCAAAATCCATTAATTTTTTATATAGATTGATCTACGTGAGAGAAAACACGGATATAGAAATGCGAGAAATTATGACACAGTCGCTATTAATTGACCAAGAATAACCTGTTAGGTTTTCGCCGAAATTTCCTGTTTAAAATTCACATCTATGCGGACGGATTAAATGTGAATGCCAGACATTCTAACACTTTCGTGAAGTATCCACTGTGGGCGTCGCCCCTGCGATATTCTCATGAACAGCCTCCGGCTTCGATAACGAGTTCTCATTCAGGCATTCAGTGACCGTTTTAGACTCTCGGGACGCTATTCAACGGCCCGCCGGCTAGAAGAAACGCATACTGCCTTCGTATGTAGATCTTACTTCCTCTGGTGGTTCGAGGAAACAATCCAAGACGGGTAATATAAAAAATGTATGAATGGCTGATGTCGCGTTGCAGGCAAGGTGCATTCAACGATTCAATGAAAAGGGTATAAAAAAGCAAAAAATAGGCGAGATAGGTAACCTTTTGATTTGAAGCTCGCGAACCATATACGTACCGTATCTATATATAATACCTATGTGTTTGCATGTGCACAAATATACACATACGTATGCACATATGTAATATAGAGTCTTATTTGGATAAATACGATATCTCAGAATTTCCGATCTATATCTTAATTCTAACAATTGACAAATTTGCAACTAATTTTCTTTCATTTTGGTGTTATAACTTTTAAGGAGGTTTTGACTGAACACAATCAGCTAAAAAAGCCAATATAAATAAAAAAAGTTTTATCATCAATATACTTTGAAATCAATTTCAAAAAACAAAAACAATAAATTTGGCTTATCATTGCTTTAAGCATCGAAATAATCATATTCGCTGCAAATTTCAGTAAATAACTTTTTAAATACAAGTAGGTCCAAATAAAATTTTGCACGAATATTTATTATAGTTTTATTCGTATATATAAAAATTTGATTTAATTTGCAATATAATGCTACATTCTATGACCTAATCGAATTTGTAAATAAATAGGTACTACAAAACACGATTTTACAGAAGAGAATCAAGGTAAACAAAAAAATTAAATAACCGATAAGAGAATTATGCTTAAATTTTACACAAATAAACGTAATAATACAATTTATGAAATTTTTATATTTTTAGTCATGCTTTAACATATATAGTACATAAATCCTTTAACATGCACATACATTTTTAACACATTAATTTTTAATAAAATATTGCAACGTTTAATTTATATTAAAAATTAAGTCCAGTTTGTTCCCACCTTTTGATAAATCATTTTTTCTCTTTATCTAGCTCTATTTTATCCATTAGATAAATTACCAAATTGTTTATCAAAGGTGCAACAACTGGTACTAAATCTTAATGAAACAATAACGTAGACAGGTAGTAGGTTCTGAGAGCGCAAAGAGCACTCTAATAAATCGCGTAGATTGAAAGTCTTCTTCGACAGAAATGTTACGAGTCAGAAAATATCAGTACCTAAAAAAGTATATATATATATATCTCCTTTTTTATACTGTTGTCCGCCGCTTATTACATAATTGCCGTTCTAATCCCGTAAAACTGCGATGAGCTATTTATATCTAAAGGTCACGTCCATGTCTTTGACCATGAGAGCATTAGAAATTTATTTGTTCGTGTTATAGCTCTCGTAAATCTGCTCGAAGTGCATATGCATCATCTTTCTTCCGTAACACATTAAATTTCGCAATATTAAATTATTTCTGCGAGATGACGGCATCCGGCGATAGGCCGGTAGTAAAACTCAGACTTTCAAGATGCAGCGTATACTGATGGCAAGAAGTTGAATTCGCGAAATCGGTCAAGAATCCGTACGTACGGTATGGCCCTGTTTTCGATTGTGCAATAGCATGTACCGTGGCGGAAAAAACGAATGGATGCAGACCGAATAAAAAGCAACAAGGAGTAATTGGACTTTATAAAACGGAGACGGACGATGAAACCGTTTCAGGCTAGCGTATAAGAACTTTTCCGCGCTACATGAGACTTAAATTTTAAGTAGCGGCATAAAATGAGGATGTTCGTTATAATAAAAGTTTAATTACCATCAAGATGTACACATAAAAATAATGCTACAAAATTTCTATTTTAGCTTCACCTAATTATCTTACCTCCTCACAAAGAAAATTAACATAGTTAGTTGCATAATAGAATCTTAATCTGAGGGGATTTTTTTCGAATAAATGAATCGATATTAAATTTTTTAGAAATAAGTAAAATCTGTACTAAATTTACTTTCCGCTAGAAATCCACAGAGTTTGTCATCTAATCACCATTAATGTACATACTTAAACGGTGCATTACTTAACGAATTTCAAGTTAGTGCCTTCCTTAATTAATGAGAATTTAATACGGCGGCCAACTACGAAGTTGTTAAGTCTAACGTTGAAGATTTTAAACGTTTAGCGAAGTAAATTTTAGAATTGGAGATAAACACCGTTGATATCTATCTTTTAGCAAATTTCAATGGATTTTGTGGGAGTGTAAAATTGAATTTAATTTCTACAGAAAATTTATTGCTAGAAGGATAAATATGTATGTCGCACGTGTCCATAGAATGTAAAATTTCACAATATAACGCGCTTAGAGAAGATACAAATCCCGCAGTTCAATTATATATGGAACTGCATATTTGTAATATAGATTTTTAAAGAACGTATGCTCGGTCACGCTCGATATTTGCGAATTGTATAAAAGCAATGTAAACAAGATATCAGGGAGACAGTGGACCTCGTACAGTACAACACTTGTATCCACACCGAAAGGCAATTAAGTAACTGTATAACCTGGCCTTCAAGTTCTTCCTCGTGCGAACTCACCGGGTAAGCATACCGTTCCTCCTTTTTTTCTTTCCTTCTCCGAGTGCTCCCTTTCACGCTATCGAGGAGAACGTGCTGCTTGAAATCGTCTCGGAGTTACACCCGGCTATCGCGATACCGTTAAACTTAGCAGAAAAGCGTTAATCGATTCGGCATCAAATCGACAACGCAAACAAGAAAATCGCGGTTACACAGATACAATTTTAAACGCTAAAAATAATACACAATTCCTAACCAGAAGTATATTTTTCCGCTTTATTTTTAGACAATGTTAAACAGCAATGTCACATAAAAGAAATAATGACGTAAGAAAGAAAATCTGATCAATCAGTTATTTAAATAAAAAAAACATTCTCTATTCAGTGTTTACAATTATCTATACAAATTATCTAGATAATTATCTAGATAAAGAAATGGCTTCATCTTATCTTTATGTAAATTATTAGAATATGTATTATTTCCATCTTTATCTTAAGTAAAAAAGTGCTATTTTTTCAAATTATCTTAAATCAATTATCCATTTTGCACCAATGTAGATTAATCTTTAATCTCGGTTCAACTTATATCTACTCTTCATCTTTTTCTAGTTCAAAAAATTAGAGAAAAATGAAGAGTAAAATGAATCGAGATTGAAATTAATACGCGTTGGAGGAAACGAGCATAAGATAATTTATATCAATGCATAGCGAGATTAGTACGTAAGATTTTAAAACATCTTTTTTTTATATATGTATATAAAACGGATGTTTAATGTGTTAGATGAGTGTTGTCCAGATTTTGCAATTCTAAGTATTGACTTGATGTGTCAGCGCTTTTGTCTATTGCCTTCTTTGTACTACTTAATTTAAAAAAAGAAAGTATATATACATATGTATATACACTTTTAATTTTAACATTGAAATAGTTTTATGATTAAAATTTAAATCTAAACAATTAAATTTTTATTTTTTATCCACATGTCAAATAGATTTTCTTCAAGTATAACATATTTTGCAATTATATATCAGTGTCAGTGGAGCGTTTTGATATTATTGGAATTACTCGGAATGTCAATGTATTACTCGGAAATCGTCAGACAGAAAATTTGAAAAATTTTTGTTTGTATGTAAGAAATAAAGATACATCGTGTAATATGGTTCAATCAATATAAATTAATAGTAAAAGTATTGAGAAGGGCTACGAACCATAAGAAAACAATATTTAAATTAAAGATACAATATTGAAAATGACCCGATCGGGCTCGAAACGCCGTTAGTATTATTGTTTAGTTCTTATTAATTATATTAATATCTTTAATTTAAATATTGTTTTCTTATGGTTCGTAGCCCTTCTCAATGCTTTTACTATTAAGAAATAAAGATTTATATTATAAATAAAAATGTGAATACTGTTTCTATATCTTAAATTATTTTGCTTAAAAACAATATTATCTTAAAATTATTTAGAAGAAATGATTTATAGTTTCATTCTCTCTTTTATTTAAATAAATTAAAAATGAAATTGTCTTTATCTTATCTAAAATACATCAACGTACAATTTATCTCATTTTTATATAGATAATTTTTTTCCGTTATCTAAACGGAATATTGTTTATAATTGTATACCTGAAATCCGAAATTTCTTTAAGCGTGAAAAAAATAAGGGTAGAAAAATAACGCATATCTTTAGGAATTAGTAATTTCATTAGGAATTATAATTTATTTAGGATATGAATATGACGCCAGAGAGATCACTTTTGTTGCAACCAGAATGAATTGGCGCTTCTGTAAGTCCTCTAGATAGGTTTCATGGTATCGCTTTAAGATGATGCGCATGACAAGTTATATTCACGTACGAATGATAGGTGTACTCACATATGCAGCACACACCAAAACCGAGCGCACACGGTCCGTGAGATTGCCCGCGCTGAATACGGCACTCATATGTGTTCATGCATATTCCCTGACGTCGTTTGTCCTCGGACAGGCACTCTTCCTCGACCGGAACGGGAAAGAAGTTCAGCACTGCGGATAAACGCGAAACGAGTCAAATAAACTGGGAAAAATTCCCTCGTCCGTTCCATCTGTTAGATAATGTCGCTTTCCGGAATGTAAATAAATGTATAGGGAAATAGATAAATTGGTTACACGAGGAATTTGATGAAAATCTAGATTCAAATTTATGGAACGTACGTATACGTAGAACAATATACTGAGAAAAAATGTACTAAATTTTAATAAATATTTATTTGAATAGTACCAACTAAACATTTACTTATATTAAATAAATATTTATTCAATAAAAACAATAATAAATCGAATTAATGGTTCTTGTATTAAATAAATATATCTTTATATTTAGTAAATATTGTATTTAGTTAATACTATTAAAAAAATGATTTATTAAAATTTAGTACAATTCTTCAATGTAGAATTATTTGCAGTTCGCATTATTTGCTTAGCGGCTTTTCATTGTATTTAAGTACCATTGCTTTACGTTTTACATTCGAAACTCGACTTTTCCGAGGAGCTTTCGATAAAAATTTAATTTAGCTGTTTTATTAATTTTTATTCAATTTCTTAAATAATTAACTCAAATGCTGCGAATAATCAATTACATTTTTTAAAAATGAAAAGCGACACGTTTGATTAGCGAAGAAAAAACAAGTAATTTAATAGTAAAAATTTTCTTTTCAAGATTCCATCAAGAACTAATAAATAGCATTTGCACAATTATTTATTGAATTGTATTATATAATTTTTATCATCACATATATATGCATCATTTAATACGCAGAAAATATATTTGAAAAAGTACCTTTGCAAAATTCCTAAAACTGCATGCACGCTGCAAGGAAAAGGGTTTATTCTTTCATTTACGTCTTTCTCAATTCAGAAAACAAACGCGATGGTAAGCTAAGAATACCGATGCAAAAGACATATAATTTTCTTTACAAAATCTTCAATTTTCTTCAGCTTAAAAGAGGAAGACAATGTCAGCGTCAACGCTAGTTTACAATGTTCAAAGTATATATACGGTCGTCATCGTGATCGTGATATTTTGATTTTGAATTATTAAAATATGTTACCAGAGAATTATACCAGGAAACAAAAAAAGGTTTGCTGAAGTATCCAAAAATTTAGCTAGATACAGATCTAGAAATAATTTTGTTTCGATTATCAAAATAATTAGATAAAACACTCTAAGACTCAGTTTCACAATTCATGGTTAACTATTAACCGAGGTTTAACTTATTCCTCATCTCTTTCTAATGCTAGAATTCGAAAGAAATGAGAAATAAGTTGAATCTCGATTAAGAGTCAACCGTGAAACTGAGCCTAAGTGATTGTTAGAATGTTTTGCCATCGATTTGCACGCTTAAAAATATTATATATTTTGATAATCCAACAAAATTATTTTCAGATCTTTATTTGCACTGAGAAAAAAATGTTTACTAAATTAAAATTCAATTCGTCTGTATTTCTTTCGATGAGAAGAACGTATATATATATATATATATATATGTATTTAAGTAAAACATATTATATTCAAGTAAAACATATAATATTCTCCAGCAAAAAAAAATAAAGAAGATAAATTAATATTTATATTAATTTAATCAAATAAGCAATTGATTTAGTCAAACAAGAACGTTTTTTACTCAGTATAGCTAAATTTTTAGATGCTTCATCAAAATAGTTCTTTTCATGGATATTCCTCTTTTCAATTTCTTCACTTTGTTTGTATAATGTTATAACGTTCGCAATGTACTCACCCCTGGAAAATCGAGTCGCGTCACGTTCAAAGAGCTCGTTAGACGTCGGCTTATCCGCTGCATGATTCGACCAGAGATTCAGTCCTAAGAGCGACCATTGGTGTGTGATCTCCGGTAAGGTGAGTAGCACGCTACTTAGCGTGAACCAGATAGAACACCATCTCCCCACCGGTGGAAACGATGCTCCGGCTACCGTGGCGATACACAAGATAAATATCCCATAGTAGCGTGATAGCATAATCGCGCCTTCGGATTACCGGTACTTGCGAAAACGCATTCCTGATGATAGCGCGAAGTCGTAAGGACACATCCACGCTAACACTGAAGATCGAGGCCGCCGACTGACCGTCAATGGGACCACGCGAATGTGTCAGGCCCACGCATCTCAGGGCCTCTCCTGCCACCAGTTACGATATCCCCGCATGTGTTTCAATACGTTTTCGTATGTAGGTTGATTTTTCATTGAGATAACGAAGGATACGTGTTATGACAGTTATCGGTAAACGTGCTTTAATCACTTAATACAATATTTCGAATCTTTATAAATCATTTATAGATTTTTAAAATAAATGTCTTTTTATAATAGCTCATAAATTTTTTAAAAAAAGAAGAAAGAAGCTCTACATCTAATAATAAAAAAGTAATAATAAAATAGACCTAATAAGCAGAAATAAACATAAATGGTAATACGTTTGATAAATTTGAACGAAGGAATTGTCTTTTAATTTAATTTTGAGCGTTTTGTTTCAGCGACAAAAATAAGATTAATTGTCCCTATAAAGTTGTAATTGGCGTTTTGTAATTAGATAAGTGATCATTTCATAAAAAATATATATTTTTAATAATAATATTTTTTTATTAATATTTTAATTCTATTAAAATTAATTTAAAAATCAATAAAATTATTTTCTACAAATATCTTTTTAATCTTTTTCTCTCTTTTACTTTAAAAATAACGCAACAAAAAGTTTAAATTTCTCAGAAAAGCGAAAAAACTATTCTTTTTACTTGATAATATAATCAAATGTCATCTTCATTTCACAAATCTTAAAAAAACCATCCTTTTTTAATTGTAATTTTTATGAAATTAAATTAGTTAACTTTTAATAATTTATATGGTAATGTTTATTTAACTCATTCATG
>NW_017256500.1:1393570-1425880 GCF_001594055.1 Mycetomoellerius zeteki
ATATATAATTATATATAAAATATGTCCATATATATATAATATTTTTTCCCGGAACTAAAAATTTAAATATTATTTACCAAAGAATTAAAAATTGATCAAAGTTGCAACGAAAAACTCAATTAAATTTTTTATACAAAAGATTAGTTTTTACAAATTTAATACAAACTTTATATGTATGTATAGTATATATCCTTCATATTTTTTAATTCCTGTTTCATTCTGCCGTACCAGTATACGTTAACATGTAAAATTGTTGTATCATATATTTTCCTGAATTACCATCAATCGATCATTTACCGATTCATTTTAACGTCATAAAAAGATGCACTGTCCATTTCTATGTCTAGTGTATTCTAGGGATACTTCGTGTTCCATTCTGTCACTGGTAGGTTGCAACCTGCATCCATAAATAATTACGCAAATGTAGTACGCCATAACGCCACAGATGTACGGCTTTCGCCATGACGATGAGGAAGCTGTTTTACTGTTTTTTCATAAATTAGCTTGAAAAACGGTCGGGCTGTGGTATTGGCAGTCTTACTGAGTGACAGCGAACAGACATTAGGTAAGTCAACTCCGTCGGCTCGCCGAATGTCGTGATGTAAAATGAGAATGATAGAAGTCAATGATCGGTGTCTCCAAGATAACATGAGGCGATGAGGTGTTCAATTTTTAGGGGAATCATTCTCGCCTTCGTTAGTGTTTATATATCGTCGCGGATGCTCCGCGTTATCGAAACGAGCGTATTTCGCTTCTACGAGGACACGTAATGGTGTAAACGTTGCCATTATGTCTTAACCTCTTACGTTTGATTGTACGATAATTAAATGACACGCGATCGCGGTCTATTGTTCGGGACGAAGTGCCGAATTAAAATATTTACACACACACACACATACATTTTGTATAACGCGGAGTGTTATACGGCATGGTTGTTACGAACGATTGACTCGCGGAATATTTTATCTTGTTAATTATCAGTCAATTTGGCGAAGTTAAAGAACGTCTTAACTTTGCCCCGCTTGTGGTTCCTATGGAAATCAGTTCAGTTAAGTTGGTGGTTTTTTGGTGGTTTTTTGTAGTGGAAACGGTTCTTGGAATTTTAATATTTCTCTTATAGTTGGTAAGTAGCTGGAGAATTGTTCAAATACTCCAGCAAGGTGGTAAATAGCGATTATTCTTAGCGATCCGTAAATGCTAAGATAAAATGCCTTACCTTCTCTTGTATGTGAAACATTGTAACTTATACACATATAAAAATTATACTTTGTGGATCTATGTTTGTTGTTAGTATAATACACAGGTAGAATACACATTCTACGATAAGCCGTTACTTAAGCTTTAAATCTTAAGCAGTAAGTGATTGATCAGTCAGTCGAATGTGAGAATAATAATCGAGTATGATCAATAAGTCAATTTCTTAGGCTTAAGACTTAAAGCTTAAGCTTATTGTAGAAAGCTTATTAGCCGTTTATTAGCAGTTTCTATATTTTTTTGTACTGTATTACAATTGCATCATAAAATCTTATTTTGAGACATTTTTGAAACGTACTAGTAGAACGTTGTAAAATTTTAAATGATTGACTTACTGAGTAAATGTGATATGTAAAATTTTGTCTGTACACTTACCATGTCTGACTCCTATAACTTCCTTTATTTTAATTTATTTGAAGTATCGGAGTTCTTATAATTTATATTATTTTATATTTATGAAAATAATGAATTTTTTAAATAATGTATTCTGCTTTGTGCCACGTGTCTCTCGCACATGTGCACATGGAATATGTAGAAGCTCTTAATTCTAATATACTTCTAAAGTTAAGTATGACATCTGTCTTTGACATTTGCGTATGATTGTGTTATACATTGGATATATATATAGCACTGTAAATATTTATTTCGGTTAAATATTAGTTGTTAGCACATGCGGCAGTAATAATGGTAAGTAAGTACGGCTAATTAAAATTTCCAACTATAATAACTAACAAATTTGATACGCTACCAGAAACCGCTACTGCAGGGTTGGCTAATACAATACTGAAACTATATTCACAGATAAACTCGGTGATATCTGGGAATGTAATGTTCGCTTATACTTTATTGGTGCATTATGATTTTCTATTAATGTGCTTCTTCTTATAAAATAAAAAATTACCTTCGCGAATTTTGTAAGCGAATCTTGCAATTGCAATTTTGTGCCAACCTTGATGTGCCATGGCCATCACTTTTTTTGATCTTATAAGATTTTGATATTTTCAGAGAATATTTCTGGTGACCGCGCCATCCGCTATTACGGCCGTACCATGCAGAACTTTGATGATCTCGATATAGAGGGACGTAATCCTTCTCATTTATCAGGAGAGGCTAAAGAAAAGGTAAATAGAGGATGTGTGACGGCTGATGAACAGAAACATGGCAACGATTGCTATTATAAATTGTGCATAATTTTAGTATAATTTCAAACAAATGTATTTTGTCAAATATGCAAGTCCAAGTTTCAGTAAAAATAATTGTTTTGCACATGTCTGTTATTATGTCATATACATTTAACGTTCCATTCTCCACAAAAATAGTATATGGGCCATTACGAATTACGGATATTTTTGAGATTAGCATTCGACAACGGAAGATCATCTGCCTTACGAATCATTTATGTTTCATAGGAAGAATATGATCGGAAGCGTATAATGCGATGCAGCGTTACCGCCGAAGACGGCGCACTGAGACCAGTTTACTCCGAGACAGAAGATGGTGATATATGGTGTCATATCTGTAACGTTGCTTTATTCGGGGCCCATAAATTGATAAGTCATAATTTGTGTAATCGTCACAAAATGAAACTGGACGAATGGCCATATCCGGTTATGCTATGGTCCAAACGACCGGATGTGGCCAAGACGGTAGCGCCAGTGCAATCTACCGCTATCAGCGATACCCTGGCGCCTGGTGAGCCAGTACCACCTGGTATGGAAGATCAAATAACGCGGACCACGTCGATACAGATGAGTTTAGATCGTCATCAAAGCTCGCCACTCGTCGGTCTCGAGTACCTATTGGAGTTGGTGGACAACGACTCCTGCGAACCGAGTTACACGTGTGTTTTGTGCGACAAACGTGGCGATCCACGTACAGTAATGGCTCACATTACCAGTTACAATCACCGAATCACGTATCTGAATAGACACTTTCCAACTATATCGCGAGCAATTGCGGAGTTACCGCGTACCCCTAACTATAAGCGTGGGGCCAATGAAATTTCGGTGTTAGTGGCGAAAAAAATCGAAGAAAAGTTTGGAAGAATGAAGCCGCAGTTGGTAGACAAATCTCAGTTTGAAAAGAATAAGATGCAATATATCAAGAGAGTATATCAGGACGTTCATTTTAAGTAAGTCTAAGTATTCAATCAATATTATTGTCGTTGGTCTTCTCAGCTTGTCACTTATATTCAATATGACATTGACATTAATAATACAATGTTCTAATTTCTAATTTCTAACCATTTTAATTTTTTTTTACTTTATCATATAACAAACCAATTTGGCTGTTTCCTGTAGAAATGAATGGTAATAATTTAAAAAAAAAAGGTGAGTACACATGCATTACATAACTGTTTTTGAAACGATAATTAGATTTGTTAATAATAAGATTTTTAAAATTATTGATTTTCATCAAGATTCTCCTGATAAAAAGATTGACGATAAAAATAAAAAAGAAGAGAAGAAAAAGGAAAAAGTAGAACCTAAAAAATTAGAATCTAAAGGAGAAGTTTCGAAATCGTAAGTAAATAAAATAATCCAATAAAAATATAGATATTAACAAGTGTGATTATAGAAAAATTTCTATGAATTTTTTGTTAATATATTAATACATTTCTAAATAAAAATTTAAGAAATTTTTATGAAAAATTTTCCTGTGATTTAACCTGTTTTAAAATTTGATTATTTTTTGTCCTGATTATTATTGTTTATACATTTATAAATTAACAGAAAGATAGTAGATTTTTAATTTATCATTTTCTGTTAGAATTCGAATACGGATATTTTTTACCTTCGGAATTCTTCTTATTTTAGGGGTTTCAAAATGCGTATAGTCAACAAGGACAAAATGAACTTACGTAAAAGCTCACCGAAACCTGAGGAGGATCCAAAAAATTCACCAAAACCCTCTGATGACATCAAGTCGCTTTCATCACTTTCGAGCATATCTAGCAGTCCATCACCATCCCGTTCAAGATCGCGTTCACCGAATCGAAATAAAAGAAATTCCGTTGAGGGAAACACAGGAAAGTATCGTAGTAATATGCGACAGTCACGCGAACGTACCCGCGGCCGATCGCGATCACGATCGCGATCGCGGTCTTTACAGCCTCTTAGAGAACGCGACAAGTGGGACAAATACCGCGAGCAGATTAGACGCGCCGAAGAAACACTAGATCGTGCTTTAAAGTTTCATGAGAAGAATCCTGAAAAACATCCATCTTATCCAGACGAATGGAAAAAATTCTGGAACAGACGATACAAGGAACTCCAAGCCGAAGGTAACGATCCAAGCAAGCATGACTTCAAGCCAGAATGGATTGAATTTTGGAACAAGCGGATGCGCGAGATCCACACTGAACAGCTTCAGCAGCGAAAAGAAGAGATTAAAAAGAGATTGGAATTACCTGAAGACAAACCGCCGGAAAAGTGGATTCCACTGAGGCGAGAGCGAGATCGAGAACGAGACAGAGAAAAAGAGCGAGAACGTTCCCCTACAAAGCGCAGTAAACATGCCATAGAAAGTGACGATGAAGTAGAGTACGTTGGTACGAAAATGGTGGTCAAGCCTGATTATTACGAACGCCATGAAGCCAGGGAGAGAGATTACGCGTACCCTATGTATCCACGCGGAAGAGGATATGGCCATTATCCATCGCGTATTAGGCAGATATATTATGCAACACCGTATCCTCTAAAAGATGACTCGGCCACTCAATCGCCTATCGCGGAAGAGATATTAACGGAAGATCTTGAAGTAGTCGGTTTATTGCGATTACTTACAGCGCTTGAAGGACAGTTAGGTTCTCTTGGGCCTAAGATAGTATCGCTTTTGTCGAAAGCCTTAGCGGCTGAGAAGGCAAAGCCAAATTCCGCTGAAGAATTGTTGTATGATGAAGAAGTGAGTGTCCTATTCGAAACCGTCAAAGAAAAACTCAAGGGTCAACTGTTCGCGGGCATGGTAGAGAAAATGGCGATTACGGCAACTAAAACGGCTATACAGAATATTGCTAAATTGCTGCACAAAGCTTCTGAGAGCAAGAAGAAACTAGAAGAAAAGAAAAAGAAAGAACGAGAAATTCTGGAAGCATCTAAATCTATAACAAGTTATATGAATCGAACCACATATTCAAGACCGGTGGAGATAGCTGCACCGACCATTAAATCTGAACCAGTGAGTGTACCAGGTGTCGGCACAGTTGATAAAGTCGCTATTGCTCAACAGATTGCCGCGGCTCTCGTCGCGCAAGGCAGATCAAATGTCTCGCAGGAAGAACTAGAAACTCTGATTAACGCTGTAGTTGGCATGGCAGAGGCATCAAAACACTCCGATAAACCAGTCACCACTGCTGATTTTGTCAAAGGTCTAACGAATAGCAGCACTACCGCTCCTCCAGTAACAGAGCCTGCCAAAACGGCAACTATTTCGGTTGAGTCTACTCAATCTCAGGTTTCGAAAACAGAATCAGACAATTTGTCGGACATCGATCTGAAAACGAAGTTGCAAAAATTTAAAGATCTGAGCACAGAGGAACAACACAGTCTCATAAATTCTCTCAAGAAGCTTGAAGCGAGCGATCCGACGAGAGTGGAGAAGTTGAGACACTTCGTTAATCTCGGCATGACGTCATCGCCAAAATCATCGTCGATAATAGGAAATATAAAATCACCAAGTTTGGAGATCGAAGCATCCATTGGCAAAGGTAAAAAGAGTACTTCCCCGTTTTCCTCTCGTAAATTGAATCAGAATCCAACAGACGATGAAGATAAGTGGAAACCTAAATTGGACATGTTCGCGAATGACGAAGACGAAGAGCAACAAACGAAAAAAGATAGTGATGATAAAACTAAGATCAAGACGATAGATTTGTCCGACGATGATGACGACTATACGTACGAAGATATCTATAAAGCAGCGAGCAAAAATGTGAGCGAGAACGAAAAAGCGAAGAAGTCACGTACTTTCTCGCCGAAATCATGGTCTCGATCGCAATCACGATCGCGGTCACGATCAAGATCGAGATTGAGATCGCGATCCAACTCACCAATACCGAGATCAAAAGAACCTACAAAAACGAATGATCCCAACGCGATACTAAATGAAACTAAACGTTTGATTGCAAACATTATGTGTGATCTGCCGAACAAATACGTTCCGAAATCGCTGAGTCTAGGCGAGAAAAAAATCGAGTCCATAATAAGTTCCAGTGAGCCAGCACCGCCTGGTGCAATGCCCTTTTACAATCAAAATTTTCTTTCAAATAACAATCAGTCGCGGTCGCAAGAACAGCCAATGACCTATCCTAACTTGTCGAATCAACAATTCTCGAATTATCCACCACAGCCACAAATGTTCTCTAATAATCCCGGATATATGGACAATAGTTATAATTATCAAGGTTATGGAAATCCAATTAATCCAGTTAATCCAATTAATCAAGGTCAATTTGGAGGACCGCCAAATCAGTATCCTCAGCAAACTTACGGTTCTTACGGTGCACCACAAGCTGCTCCTCCGTCGAACTATGTTCAACAACCTCCGTCGCAGCAATACGACCCCTACATGCAGCAACAGCGGTTTTATTGAACGAAATGTACTCTGTTATCGTTTTATCAATAACTTCAATGAACATTCGCATTGCGAGGCATCAGGTCTCCATTAGGTCAGTCTATGAACTCGAACGAAGTCCCAAAACTCGTTCTCTTTCCGTGCACAGATACTAAGATGCCTGTGCAAGTTCTGCACTCGTTTTTATTCGCTTCATATATTTTTATGAATGAAATGAATCAGATTCTATTTCATAATTAGTCAACAATAGATGCGCAGCACTTTTGTTTCAGTCTGCAGAAATGCTTCCATAATGTTGATCAGAAAAAGTTGTACTTATAAAATTGTGATTATAGATGTTCCATATGTTTCATCCTATCATTCGCGTATCTCTACATTTATTTTTATTTATTTATACAAATTCAACATCTATATATCCACACATCAAAATGCAAGAGTAAAAAAAATCACATTGTCATATTGCCATTTTTTAATGAGATAGAATCTCGTTTCGACATATAACAAGTCGCAAGAATGTGTCAATTGTATGTTAGGTATGTAATGTCTGAAACATTTTCTTTTTTTATTTGTTGAGCGCATTTTCATCCACAACTCGCATTACGTTTTCGCGTGAGTTTTCATGTATCTGCTGCGCGGGTGCGTGTCAGTGAGTCTTATTAAGCTGTGTATATCGACCGAATGTACGTCACGTTTGAGTGATTTGTATATGCACGAAGTGAATGTGTCGTTGTTACATACATCGTGCAACTTCGACCAAACGAAAGTAAGTAAAATAAACAAACTAATCGCCAGAGCGTGTGCATCATCACAACAGTTTTACTATATTTGTAATATATCTGATAAAAATCGCGCTTTTGTTACATAGAAATTGCAACAATATTTAACAATTTACAATAAAATTGTGTAAAAGGCGCTTTAGGCAGAAAATATTTTGCACGATATTCAGGATTTAATTGACTATAATCAAAGTGTAATTCTTCAATAAATATTACAAGAGTAGCACATTAATAGTGTGTAATATATTTTCCATTAATTTAAAGTAATACGAACTTTGACAACTTATCCTATGTTTCTGTGGAGGCAAATAATTGATTAAAAAGCATAATCGACTAACAAAAAAAAATGAAATTAACAAGATAAATAAAAATAGTATTTTTTATCAAATATATATATCGTATCTTTTTAAAATAATCCTTACGATGTGCAGAAATTAGGGAAAATATTTCAATTAGAAAGAATTTTAAGAGCTATTTTATACTGTATTATTACAACAGTTACATGCTCGACGTAGCGATATATGTTTACGCATTGCACAATGACTAGAGAATTGCAGACATATTCCGTTCTTTGTCCGTGTACGTCCAGGTAACCGCGAAAATTTAAATAAAGTACAAGATGCGGTTCATACAATATGTACACTCCCCTTTATAAAATAAAAAAAAAAGAAGCGCGCCAATCGGGGTTTTAACAATTTCATTTATTTCGGTACGAGGCCTCTGGTTTTGGGATAAACCGGTGCCGGGATTTGCTGCATCTTGGTACCTCGTACTCGAAGCGTCGACGTCTATGTCGCCCTCGTCGCGCAGAGCTTCTTCCAAAACTGCTTGAATCGTCGGTGCAATGGCCGGTCCCTGATAATCCAAAGTCGTTCGTGCCGGCATGTCGAGATCCAAGTTCAGAATGTTTTCACCCGCATAACGGCATCCTCGTCCCATCGCGAGAGCGATCCGCGCGTACTCCGAGACTGGTCTACGCGCACCCGGTACGGAAGTTGGTCGTTTGATGGCATCTATGCTTGATGGTTCGGGATCTTTCACGACCCAGCAGTCCTCTTCTTCGTCCAGATGGATTCTTGACAAAATCTTCGTTTTTTCTTCTTCGGGAATGAAGTTCTCTATTATAAGATACTTGAGCTTGAGCTCCTTCATCAATTCGTGCTGCTCCTGTTCCAAATCTCGTCTGTCCCTGTTGTAGTCGCTAGTCACGTCTTCTAACTCCTGCTTTAGAGCTTGCAACTTGGTAAAGCACTTTCGCAATTTTCTGGATTTCACGTCCACTTCTTGCTGCAACGTAGTATAAGTCTCCCTCACGCCGACCATTGTCAACTCTTCGTCCTCTAACTTCTGTTGCATTTCGACCTCGCGCCTCTTACGTTCCGCAATTTCAGCTGCCTTTTGTTCTAATGCCCTTTGCTGTTCGTTTGTGTGATCGATTATATTCTTACCGCCGCAGAGCATCTTGCTCTCCAAATCCTTTATTCTGTGGACGAGATTCTCGGTCTCCTGCTTCTCGGCCTTCAACTGCTCCGCTATGAGCTTTTTATCGGTTTCGGACAATTTATTGTCTTCGCCTCGACTGTCGTCCATCTCGGATTCCGAATCGATTGTCTCATCTTCTTTTTTCCTTTTCGACTTCCTCTTCTTTCGTTGCACTCCACCTTTCAGCGCGAGTTTCTCCTTCAGTCGACCTATCTCCTCCTGATATTGCCTCAATAAAGCATCCTTCGGATCCTCATTAATTCTAGGCTTGTTCTTAATGTTCTTAGCACGGCTAGCGTATCGTAGAGTCGTCAAAGTTTCGTCATAGTTGTAACTAGCTGGCCCAATATTCGCTACCATGATCGTTTTCGAATTACCACCTAAAGAATCCTGCAGCAATCTCGTCAGCTTAGAGTCTCGATATGGCACATGCGTGGTTTTGCCGTCCACCAACGCCGAGATCACATTACCCAAGGCCGACAAACTCAAATTAATCTTGCTCGCTTCCTTCAGTCTCTCTCCCGACGAACCAGTTTTACTTTGTCTCTCGCTACCAGCGAGATCGACTAGATTCAAGCGTCCCACTCTAATACCACCGGTGTCACCGATATTACCCATCTCAATAGTGATGAGAAAGATCGCATGTGACCGCGAACTGTGCTCGTTCATATTCGTCGCACCGATCGTTCTATTTTGATTGCCTACGTTCATTAAGTGCTGTATCTCCGTCGCGCTCTTACAAACGGCGGTCGACAAGTCCTTGACATACACCCCAATGTCTGGCTTCTCCTTCAGCTCGAAGCGCAGACTCTGATCCGGATGCAGCAGATCGCGTATCTCCTCTTGATAAATCTCCAAATAGCTGGCCCTCACCAGATACTGCATGTTCTCCGATCTGCCGATGTAATTGAATATATGCTCGAAGGAGCGCGGTATGATACCGCGCTTCTCATGATCCATCTTCGAACCCTCCATGGTGTACGTTTTTCCGGTGCCGGTCTGACCATAGGCGAAGATAGTGCCGTTGAAGCCGTCGAGTATCGAGGATACCAGGGGCCTAACCGTCTCCTCGTATAGCTCTTGCTGGCTGGAATTCCCATCGTACACCGCGTCGAAGGTAAACACCTTGACGGTCTCGCTGGACGGATCGTCGCGTGGATGTCGCACCTCAACCGCGCCTCTGGACGGGATCACGTCGACCACCCGGGTGTAATTGCGTGTGGTCTCCCGCTCGTCCATCGGTCGGCATCGCACGACCACCTGCACGCATTGCGTCGCCACCTCGGTGACCACACTCGACTTCATGCTTTTCTTCTTCCAGGTCTTCTGCTGGTTGTCTGATTTTTCCATACCGGCGATGAAATACACAGCTCTCCTCTGCAAAGCACAAATTTATTGATCATGCTTCATCCTGACTGAATCTGTTTGCTTTAATTGGCTCTCTCTGGCTAACTTGTTGGTATTTAAAAAATTAATATTTTCTTCTTTTTTAAATAAACTAATTAAAGTCGATACATGTACATACTAATTACCTTAAAGTTTCGATATTCTTGCCTAGATATCTAAATAATATTTCAAGAGCCATGCTATCGTATTGATTGCACTATTATCATTATACTTACTGATCATGTGTTTCTTAGAAAAGAATCATGAAGTTTATATTTAAAAGAAATATTTACGTTTGAATACTAAAGTGTCTCTAGGTAAAATTTGAATACATAATTTCAAACTAAAAGTTACAAATTATCTATTCACGTGTTAATAGGATTTTAATCTTATTGAAAGACTAAAATTTATATAAATTAGTAATTTATATAAACTTTTTAAACCAATTATAATGAAAATAAATTTCTTTTCGACTATAACAACTATTCAACGTTTTTCATAATTCTATAAGTTCTGCAAAGTAAACTAATTTTACATGTAACGATCAATCTTTTTAATGAATTTGTCTGTTCAAGATACAAGAATGTTTAAAATAGTTAAAACAAATAAGTTTATATTAGTTGTTTTCCGTGAATGATAGCATTTCTTTTTTAAATAAAAAATTTAAAAGAATGGCGATTGTGTTACCGAAATTCCACGCAATAAGAGACTAAAGATTTTTGTACGCATCATCACGTAGATATACATCTAAATAATACAACCTTAGTCTTAAATCAATTCATGGCCTACGATTACTCAATATTATGCGTTGTCTACAATACACGGAGTAAAAAGAGTAAAGAAATTGACCAATCATAGCCGAATGTATGAAGAATAATCGACTGTGATAGGTCAATTTCTTACTCTTACTTCTTACTCCAAGTATTGTAGACGACGCATTTACTTTCGTGAATACTTCGTCGCCATGCACATACAACGTTCCGAATCGATAAAACTTGGCACGAAAATATTTTACGAAAGTCATATACTAACTATGCAATATTAAACGTACCTTACATCATAAAATTTGAATTATTTTTTTATTTATTATATGTAGTTACTTGATTACTAATGTTCACACATACTTTTTTTAAATTTTTATTATATAGTATTACTTTTCGAATTCCTTTTTATGTAAAAAAAAAAAACAGAAAAGTACAAGTGTAATTTTTACACTCTGTCGATTGAAAATAAATTGTAAAGCCTTGATATCGCCTGCAGGTGTGTAAGGCGTATATCGACCATTTTCCAATTACATTTTAAGTGCGCTCGACTGCATTCCATTTGAAATAGTATTGAAATAACAGGATGTATCATTAAAATTCAAAACGAATCATCACCTCAAACAAGAAAGATGGCATTTTGTATTAAATAATCAAATATTCTCTCGTTTTATTCTCTATTAAATCGTTATCATACAAGATACTTCGTCTATAAAATTATATATATAATCGTTATTCTCTCTATATTCTTCGAAAAATTATTTAACCGCGTAACTTTATAGAAAATATCTATATAAAAAAAGTTACATATCAAATGTCAAATATTTATTAAAATATATCTGGTATTCATTTTTCAATTTTTTGTCAATTGAGAATTTGCAGCTACGTAAGGAACTATTTCATAAAATTTGAAAATAAAATAATCACGAGAAAGTGAAACCATCTTTTTCTACTATATTCTACTATATTAAGATGCAAAAAGTCTGTCAATAATTTAAACACAGCTTTATGGAATATCTGCAAGAAAAAAAAATACATATTAATTTTATATTTATTTTTCGTCGATCGAGAACTTGCAGTAACGCAAGGAATTATTCTATAAATTTGAAAATAAAATAACCACAAGGAAATAATCGTAGAATCTTCCTTTTTTGTGCGCTGTGCCAAGATACAACTACAAAGTTTTTCAATAATTTAGCCACTTTTACAGAATATTTCCAAAGAAAGAACATAAAAGCTACATATTAAATTTGACATTTATTAAGAAAAGTATATCTATAATTATCTTTCAATAACGTCTCGTCGATCGAGAGCCTGTGTGAGAATGCAGAGAACTATTCGATAAATTTTAAAACAAACCACAAAAAAATAACTGATCGAAACCACTTTTTTTATGCGCTATACTAAGACGCAAAGACGGTCGAATTCGCAGTACTTACCGTACGGTTGAGGGTTAAACATACAAAATGTACATGAACGTCACGTAACGTCAAGGGGGAAGAAGCGACGAGCAGAATCCTCTAAAGATTTACTTATGCGTCCGCCGATCGGAAAGGTGGACTGTAAGGAATCTCGTTTGTGTTGATTTATTACCGTTTCTACGTGTTTCCCTCCGCTGTGAGGTGTCTGTATTGATCCATTATTTAGCCAAAGGATTTGTTGTCAACGAGTCGCCGTCGTTCTTGCCCGCATGTATTGATTCTCGCGCAGAGCGCGCGACAGGGGAGAGTCGACGAGTATCGCGAATCGAGAAGCGTTTTAACCGGCACGCCGATACGCGCGATCGTTCACTTTACGGCACTCGCGCTACGCGAAAGTGACATGCTTCTGACAATTCTGACAGGAAAGAAGATGGTAAAATGCGTCAACGTCAAAACGTGCGCGAACAAATCCCTCATCGCCGCGCGACGCCGGACTAGTCGGCTGTCGCCGCTGTCGGCTAGACGGCTAGTGCTTCTGTGCTTGGTCTTGAAATCGATATCTCGTCCCGTCATCGAACGAGACGAAACGAGTCGGGAAAGTCGAGTCCGGCGCGCCGAACGAACTCTACTTTATCGACTCAGTAGTGTCCACGCGGTGCGTCGTCTTGTTTTACCGATTTTTTTTTCAAATAAGTATTTTTCTAAATGCTTTTATATGCAGATTTAAAAATCTTCCACAATTAAAATATACAAGCGATAATGTAGTTCAAACCGATCGACTTTATGTCAAAAACCTTTATGTGAAAAAAAGTTGGAAAATTACAGTCCTGTTGTCGGTTTCTGACGTCGACTCGCAATAATATTTGCTTTATATACAAGTTTTATACCTTGTACATATAAAAGAATCTTGGTTTGAACTAGAGATTATATGAACAAACAATGTTGTGTTCTTAGAATTAGGCTTAGATACCTCTGATATAGAAGTTAATTAGCAAATTATTGTGCGTATGTGTGCGTGCGATATTTACTGAACCATAAGAAATGGACGAATCATAGTCAATTATTCTCCTCGCATTCGATTGTAATTGGTCAATTTCTTATGGCTTAAAACATCTATTGTAGATCCGGACTTACCCCGCAAACACAATAGAGTAGTAAATCTTAAGTCTAAAGCCTTAAACTTAAAGGATCATTTATACTGACCATAATCTGTTAACTTATGCTATAATCTATAAGAATTGACCAATCACAGTCGATTATTTCCCTCGCATTCAACTGTAATTGATGAATTTCTTACCCCGGATCTACAATAAGTGTTTTAAGTCTTAAGTCGTAAGAAATTGACCAATTACCCCGAATCTACAATAGAGTTTTAAGCCTTAAGAGATAAAAAATGGACGAATCACAGTCAATTATTCTCCTCGAATTCAACTGTAATTGGATAATTTCTTACGGCTTAAGGCTTAAAACACATATTGTAGATCCGAGGTTACAGTCGAATCCGAGGGGAATAATCGACTGTGATTCGCCCTTTTCTTATGGCTTAAGGGTTAAAACACCTATTGTAGATCCAGACTTAAGGAATCGATCATTCACAGTCGAATGTGAGAAGAATACTCGACTATGATTGGTCAGTTTCTTAACCCCGAATCTACAATAGGGTTTTAAGCCTTAAGCCATAAGAAATGAACGAATCACAGTCGATTATTCCTCTCGGATTCGATTGTAACCCCGGATCTACAATAGGTGTTTTAAGCCTTAAGTCGTAAGAAATTGACCAATTGATCAATTTCTTACGACTTAAATCTTAGAACACCTATTGTAGATCCGACGCATCATAATCGATTATTCTTCTCGAATTTGACTGTAATTGATCAATTTCTTACGACTTAAATCTTAGAACACCTATTGTAGATCCGGACTAAAGGGCTGCGCAGAATAACTCCGGATCTACAATAGGTGTTTTAAGCCTTAAGTCGTAAGAAATTGACCAATTACAGTCGAATTCGAGGAGAATAATCGATTATTATTTGTCCATTTCTTATAGCTTAAGTCCAGATCTACAATAGAATTTTAAGCCTTACGCCATAAGAAATGGACGAATCACAGTCGATTATTCTCCTCGAATTCGACTGTAAGTCCGTGTTTTAAGATTTAAGCCGGAAGAAATTGACCAATTACAGTCGAATCCGAGGGGAATAATCAACTATGATTCGCCCATTTCTTATGGCTTAAGACTTAAAACCCTATTGTAGATCCGGGGTAATTGATCAATTTCTTACGACTTAAGGCTTAAAACACTTATTGAAGATCCAGGGTAAGAAATTCATCAATTACAGTTGAATGCGAGGGAAATAATCGACTGTGATTGGTCAATTCTTATAGATTAGGCATAAATTAACAGATCATGGTCAGTATATATGATCCTTTAAGCTTAAGGAAATCAACCAATCAGAGTTCTTCATTTTCTTCCTTTTCATGAAATAAAAGACTGACGGTTATTTTGACCAACTCCTATTAACTTTAATCGACGATTAGTCCATTGGAATTGGCCAATCGCATCTGTCGTTAAACGAAATGACAAATGCGATTGGTCAATTTCAATGGACTAATCGTCGATCAAAGTTAATCAGAGTTGATCGAAGTGGCCCTTAATTGTAAAAATTATATCAAAGTAAAAAAAAATTTCGTAACATTATATCATAGATTACATATTTCGCATAATATTTACACGCGAATTTATGTTATATAAAAATGTAATGTAATACATTCTTCAAAAAATAATTTTTCGTCATGAAGCATTAAAGTAAAATGTAATATGTAACAAACAAAATTTTAGGAAAATAGAATTTTTCTTCTCATTCTTCTCTTGTTCAAATGGAAGAATAATTTTTCTTATCACTGAAAATTTATAAAAATTATCCGAATATAGTCTCTTTTATAATTTTTAATTAAATATGTGTACCTTCGTGGAGAATAATATATTCTTTCTCAGTCTACATTTGATAAAGAATATTTGTAAATTTTCCGCTCTCGCTCAACGAATCGCTGTTTTCTGAAGATAGCCAATCTGTTGTTTTGAGGAAGTGACGTCAGGCATACGGTGACTTGCGATGACTTTTATGCCATAGAGCGAATGAAAGTGATACGAATCATCCAGAATTATCTATCTCTCGGCAAGGAAGTCGTCATCATTGATCATAGTAATCTGTTGTAATTAATCGGACACCATTCCAAATTGAGATTAATGACGAGAAATTAACATTTTTAGACATAAAAATCTGCATCTACTGGTGAGACGTCGTATCACGTTAGAATTCTATGACAGACGATAGGTTAATCTTAGCCACTGGCTGCATTTCAATTTATGGCATTTCATGTTCGCAAAACGCCGTATATATACTTGACTAATATATGAAACAAAAATTTTATCCATCAAAGAAGAGAATAGTAATTAATTTTTCTTTAAATGTACAGGTTGACAATCAGAAGATTACTCCGAAAAATAAATGACTTTTATCTTGTGATGAGTGGACAAATCGAAATGAATTAAACATTATTTTGTAGAAGAAATTTGTTATCTTTGCTAACACATAGTGCAAAAAGAATAAACATATGCGAAAAAATGAAAATTATAAGGAGCTAGCCATTTGCTTGATTGTGTGGTTCGTTGATGTTTTCAAGATTACTATCTAAATTTATACAATAATTGAAAAGCTTTTCAAAATTAAATATATTTTCTAACATTAATAACTGTAAACTGTGTTTCCAAAAAATTTCAGATAAATTTCTTTTATGGAAATGGCCATTCAAGTTGAGATCTAAGCATACATACTGAATCAGTGAAATCAGCTAAATTTTTAGCTTTTTAATGTTTATTTTTACAAGTTTATAAATATATATTTTTTGTATAATATGTTAATAAAAATAATGGGTTTTCTTTGCAGAGTAGTGTTTATTTTATTCTATTTTCATCGCAAAATAGCAGTCGTACAGTTTTGGCAACTTTTTGATTGTTATTCTGTATATACATTACCTTAATATATTTTCAATAAATATATTATCTTACTGTGTAATGTAAGATTAATTAAAATAATTCTATAAGTTAAAGTCAATGGATAACTGATCTCAATTATTAGTTCTCATTTATCAGTTTGTTTTTACAGATACTGGTGTATTACAGCTTCTTTAGAAAGAAAATTCTAACATACAATATATTATAATTTATTTACTGTTAAATAATAATATATTTTTTATATTCATGTATTATTTAATACATTTATTTTCATAATTAACAATATTACTCCGTATATTAATTTAGACTAAATATTGGCAAAAAATTAGAAATGAGAAATTAATAGAAAAAGAATTGGTTGGGTATCTAGAAATTGTATATGTTCATATGATAGTAAGTTTATTATTTGAATTACAATTTAGAGCAAAATATAAGTAACATATTTTTTTTACTGCTTACTGTTTTAGGTAACATGAAATTGTGGATCGTGATAGCACACATCACATTGGTCATTACTAATCTATGGGTTACAGCCCATTTCCAGGAAGAAGTACCTGAGGATAATGAGTTTGCAGAATTTGAAGATTTTGAGGAGGAAAAGCCAAGTGTGCTTATTGAACGTGCACCAGAATTGCCTCCAGAAGAAGAATTGAATCAAGATTTCGAGGAAGATGATGTCTTAGTTACAGATGGTGACAGTGAATTTGATCATTTCCAAGATGAAGAAGAATTTGAAGGACTGGATGTTGCTGGGGGCAGCACTGGTCCAAAAAACGATGAACCTTCCACATTAACTATTACAAAAGTCCCATTCCATCTGCGGGAAAGATGGGACAGTTATTATTTAGAGATATTAATGATCACTGGATTGGTGGTATACTTTATAAATTATATAGTAGGACGTGCAAAAAATGCTCATATAGTTAAGTACTGGTTAATAGATAATAAGGAGCTTTTGATGGATAATTTTTCTCTCATCGGTCATTCAGGCAAATCAAATGAGAATGCAAATGATACTGGTTTCATAAGACAGAGTGAATCGCAGTACAGTTTATATTGTTCCGGACGTGTCGGCTGTGATTCGATGCTTATAGAGTTGAAATTAATAAAGAGACAAGACTTAGTCGCTGTATTAGCTCAATTGGTACGCCCGCAAAATGATCAAATTCATATAGAAGTGGAACTCTCAAAAGACGAAATAGATAATTTCGTTTTAGCAGTTGCCACAAAGCGGCTAACGATGCATTTAGTGCGCGACATGGCTGATATTAGTGTATATTGCCCGGAGAAACGAACTGGGGAAAAATTCGGTCTTCCATCAAGCTTTTACGTAATGTCTGAGATTCAAGAAGCAACAGCAGCTATTTTGGACACCAGGATTCAGCAAGCCTTCACAAAGTTTGCGCCTTATATAGAATATATTCACATTAGTGATCAATTCAGTGGACGCAAACCCCAGGAGTAAGTAAAAATGAACTGTGCATATCAAACAATGATTCAATTAAATAAAATATAATACAGAATGCACATATTTTAGAATAAATAGTCGATTTGATATCAAATAATATTTCCAATATTAATGTCGTTTAATTTTAGAGATACTACTCAGTTAACAATGCCTGAGGTTAAAAGAATATTGTTGATGAGTCTGAATATAAGTCTTAAGGGTCGCACGAGTAATCCAGAAAACATTAAACTTAGACCTTTACTTCAACTTGCTTTCTATTTAATTGACAAGTTGCGACGTTTTAAGTTATCTAAAGAGGTCTGTATTTCTTTACATTAATGAATATACATTTTTAAACAATTGTAATTTATATTAGAAATTTTGTTATGCATGTAGGGTAAAAATAAAGCAGATAAAAATCGACTCAGAGTGGAAGAAGCCTTCCTGAAAACAACGCACGCCGCAAGGGCCGAAGCTGCGGCTCAAAGACGAGAGGAGCGTCGGAGAGCCGAGCAGGAAAGAATTCTCCAAGAGGAAGATCCCGATAAACAACGGAAGTGGGAAGAAAAGGAACAACGAAGATTGGCCAAAAAACGTGCTCCAAGAATGAAGCAACTTAAAGTGAAAGCTTTGTGATATAATCAGAATTAATAAGTGGGATGTACATTTTAAAAAAACAAATCTACTACTCTCTTCTTATTCGAAAAAGAAAATTCGTAAGTAATTCCAATGGGATTGTACTTCGTCCAAATTATCTACGAAATATTCTAACTTATGTCTTCATTGAGATTTATATATTCACTCAGTGTTCTCTCACATGAATTATCGAACTTATTAAAGAAAGTACAAACGACTGTGAAAAAATGTATCCTGCGAATTGGAAGTTTGTTGTGTAATGTACATTTTTTTGCCCTACTGCCAGCTTACATACTTAAATATTATAGAGATATATAATATTCCCTGTTGAAAGAAAAGAATAATAAAATTTAACGAATACTATATATACTATTATCATCTCTTTTAATGCTATATATCAACGAACTGATATGATAAAATATTTCCGTAAAATCATTGCCCTTTAACACAAACAGCTCTTTGTATTCAAGAGATCCGTACTAATATTCTAAAAATTTTCTTTTTCTCACATCTGAGATAAATGCATCGTTAGTCCAGTTATAAATAATTTAAATTATTAATAATGTATAACACAATTATTTGGATGTGTTTAATATTTTTTATATTATTACATCCCCCTCATCATATAAATGGAAGTATAAAAATCGTTAAACTTGTAAAATGCGAGATAAAAATATATTATTTATTGTGCATAATAATAATAATTAATCGTTTGTTTTCCAAGCAATGTGCCATAGTGTACTTAGCATAAATATTTATAATTACAATATAAAAGCAATGCTTAGCAGAAATATGTAATTGTCTAAGCAATAGATCGATTAGTTAGAAATATATGTATTAAATTTGAATGTTAACCTTTTTTTATATTTATTTTATTTACGACTTTATATGTCAAGTGTAAAATTGAAGATTTGAACAATAATTAATGCTCACTAAGTAAGCATATCGATCATAAAAATTTTAATACTAGAAGTACTAAATTGTCATTATCAATCGTTTCTGTTATAATATTTTGTTAATATTTTATATTAATATTATATGTTTTGTGTAAAAAATAGGATTTTGAAATTTTTTGATTTTTTAATTCTATCCTAATGAAATATTTGGTTTTGCATTTTCTTAATTTTCATAGTAATTCAATTCACTATGCTATTTATTCACTATTCAATTTTGGTCTTTTCAGTGAATAAGAAATATTGATACTTCTAGAGTTAAGCAGTTTTGAATTTAAAGATATCTCCTTCACTAAGACAGATGAAAATATTTTGATCTACAGTTTTGATATTATATGTTATTTATATTTTAAAGCAGAAGTAAAATTAAACTAACTATGCAGAAGTTTCGTATTACTCTGGATAACTGTTTTGGAAAATAGAAAGTTGCTATCCGACACAAAATCCGCTATGACTATATTAAGTCCGCCGCGGCCAGGATATTTCTGACTTATCCAGGAGAGAATTTCTTTTTGGCAGCGAAGCACTAGATCTGTTTGCAAGGTACCACACAAATGTTTCATGACATAGGGTGTATCCGGCGTCAGGAGGCATTGCGATATGAATGCAATGTCCAACGATCTGCTCTGTAGTTCAATATTCAAAAAATTAATCAATTCATCCACGCGGATGGTATTGGGCCACACGGTACGCCAGAGACCGGATGGCCATAAATTCGCGTAATTGCGCGCATAAATGTTCCTGTAAATCACGAACACCTGGTATCTCTTTAGGACCAGCCATTGCAGCGTTATGTGATGAAATCTGGATGAGACTGGACACAATTTTCCTCGGAAAATTTGAATTATTTTGTCTATGAGACGGTGATGATCCTGTTCCTTGAAAGCATAGAAATGCTGAAAGTCCAGGATAACGATCTCATTCGTATGCGAGCTAAGCCAGTTGGCCACGTCGAGAAGTGGCTTGCTAATTTCTGCACCGTACAGACCGTGAAGGAAATATATATTATTGGTTCCCGGCTTCGTGGCAACGCGCAGATCTAAATATCGGATTCCGCCATTGAGCTGTTGCTTAATATTATCGCGCTGTGTAATAGACCAATTTAAAATAATTGGCTTGGCAACGAATGAGCAGTAGCGGCCGAGCGTTCGAATGAAGACAGGTTCGTCTGGCCCCACGTCGTTGTGTCTCTCGATCGTATAAGTCATGGTATCATGAGAACCTGGAAATTATCAATTTGTATAAGTATCTTGTAGATAATTAAGCAAAAAAACTAAATTTTATTTACACAAATATATTTTGGAGAATAATGCAAAAAGCAAAGATATTAAGTCAACACTTATAGATGAATATAAATTAAGGAATTTTTCTCTTGCAATTATTCTTATTTTTTATCGAGACTTATCAAGTCAAAATACATTTCATTATTTACAAATGAATATAAATCGAATAATAATGAAACTTATCTTTCGTGTAAATATCTCAATTTCTACAGGCACGAGTATAACTGCGCATCAAGCAGGATGATTTAAACGTACCGGGTATCGCCAGATGTATTATGGGTATATTCTTGAGTGGCGCCGGAAATCGAGTCATCCAAAATTCCAGATCGTCGTTCAAAACTACACCCGCGATATTCTCTCCCTTTCTTCTATCTTCCATAATGTTCGAATTTTCGACAATCGCGTGTTACATCTCTTACTAGAGGTGTATAAACACAAGAGAATTCGCTGTTGGCTCGCGAAGTCACGGAGGCGACCGCAGGTGTCGACCTGCTTGTGATGCAAATGACGCACTGCCTTGTACAATGTCGACGCTTTATAGGTATTCATGTATTTCCCACGATGATTTCAAGCCCAATCGTACTATGCAACTAGTGTACACCAGTGTACACTCATCCATCGTAACCTCGCTCCGTAAATACACGTGCAGCACTTGTCACGTATATCAGCAGTAATCGTATTTCGACAAAGAACTAAATTTTGTTGCTCCCTCTTGCACATCTCTTAATTGCTTTTGCAATTTCTGTATGATAACGTAAGCGATGGAAACGAGATTGCTAGTGAGTTTGAGTCCCTCAAAGAATAAACGACGCTACACGCGCTCTCTTCTGCGCATACGCGTATTTTTTTTTCACATAATTAGTTTATGAATGTACCGCGAAATACGTACGGAAATCTTGACAAAATTAAGTCACCTTTTTGCATACCAATATTAATCAGAAGCCAACTTTCTTTCTGCATGTATTAGAACAAGAAATCTTACTCCAAAGATTCATGCTCTGTTTTCACCACCTAAAATTATAATGTTTTTTTTAATATTTTCAAAGAACTATTCATATATTAATTAAAACAGCAAACATTATTCTGCTGTTATCCTTAGATAGAAGTATATTTCTAAGAATCTACATTTTAATAACATTATATAAATATTAAATATATAGAAGAGTACCCATAATAAAACACAAACATATGTATGTGTTTTATCTGCAATTTAATTTAATAAATATATTAAGAGATAATGAGTGTTTTTAGGAACATAAATGTGAATCATTTCGTCTTTGTTTAATATTGACAAACAATGAAAATACAATGATTCGCTGTGGATGCCTTCCATTCAGTAAAACAAGTTGACACAAATGTCATTCTGTCTTTCTTTGAATTCCATAAATAACAAGATAGAACGATATTTGTATCGACTCATGTCATTAAATGGAAGGCACCTTATGTTATATTGTGTCATCTGTGCCTCTTACTAATGTTGCTCATATAAATCTTTCAAAATTTTCTAATATTACAATTACTTAATGGAAGTCGTGTTAAGAAATACTGAAGTCATGTAAAATCCAACTGCGTCATGTCTTCTTATTTACGTAGCATTATATTGTATTATTACATGACACATCTTACCTGTGAATCATCATCTGCGATTACATCGGAAATATTATGCTTCTCGAGTATATTCTGCAGCGAATAAATAATCTTCTGTTTCTGATCAGCGCAACATGAAGTACAAGTATCACTCGTGCAGACATGCTCTTGCAACTGAAAATAATTGTTTTTTTTATATCATACACACGTGAGAAAGATATAAATACCTTAAATTGCACGTATATTGGAACACATTTGCGATACATGCTTGTATCTAAATCTTTACACGTGACTGTTAATGATAATTTAATAATAATTAACTTGTAACTATAATATATAAAAAATATACATATTGTTATTGTTATTACAAATGAATATACTTCTACCCAATGAGTTTACAATATAAAAATTGCAACTATAACAAAATCAGACAGAAACCAAAGTCCATAGGGCGGTTTTTCTTCAAGGGTTCAAGGTTTGACACGAGTTGTACATGTGCTATTGAATAAGAACTCTGTTCGCATGTCTGAAGAAATGATACCTGTAACGCTTCCAGGATGCATTGTTTGGCTTCGTTCAGGATCTTGTTCAAGTTATCGAATTCCTCGCACTTCTTTCTCACTTCCATCAGGACTTCCTCCCGAGCCTTTTTGGTCTCTTGTAAATGTCGCTCGAGAACCTTCACTTTCTCTTCCGACTCCGTGCATCTCGCCTTGTATTCACTCATAATTTGTTCGTAATTGCCGAGCCTCGTGTTCTCACGTTGTATTCGACCGTATTCGTGGATCGTGTCCACGTGCTCCTGGGCGAGCTCATGCATCACGTGTCTGTACCTTATTGTATCTTCCTGCGCTATTTTGGCTTCGCCTTCGAGCAATTCGCACTGCAACCTGAGCGCACGATCGGTTTCTTTATATTCCGCGCTCTTTGTTTCCAGATCCTGGCAAACCTTCAACATCGAATTCAGCTCGTGATTCAACGCGATGTTCCTCCTGACCGCGTTATGCATCATATCCGCTATACGAATGTTCGTCGCTTCTTTGAATTCCCGAGCGAGCTGCCTTAATCGTTCCTCCATCTCCTTCTGCATTCTACAATACATAGGATTGTCTGATGTTAAAGTATATTAAACAATATTATATATATTAATATAAAAAAATTAAACGATATTAAAACAGTTTGTTAAAAATTATCTCTAAAGCATGTAAATTTTGAAAAATAAAGATATTAAGATAAGATTGCATAACTTCTGGAAACATATGGTTATTCAGACGTGACATTTGCGATAATAAAAAACTATTGATTAATTTGTTTACTTAGCCTTAGTAACAATGACTGATTTCTCCGTTTCATAAAGCGTCGTCTTGTGCAATTCCTCTTGTTTCGTCATTTCTTCCTCTTGTATCTCAAACTTGCGCATTAAATCCAAGCGGGCTAATCTCCAGTCCTCCAACGCATTCAGCTTTCCAGCTGATGTAAAGTAACAGAACATGTAATTTTTCATATTGTCTTTTCTGCTCTTTTATTATGACAATTTTATACCTGCAAGTTTTACTTCAGCGCTCAAATTACTTTCCATAGTACGATACTCTTGTTCCATCGCATTTTCTTTCTTTTTATACTCGGCTTGCTCCTGCTTTCTCAATTCTTCCATGGCCGATAAACGTTCGTTTAATTCGCGAGCCTCTTCTATCCTTCCTTCCAAGTTCCGTTTTAAATGCGCCACGATGTCAGATCGATCCTCTTTTAAGTGCTCATACTTTTTCGTCAAATTCTTTACCTCGATTTCAAGCTCCTCATTTCGACTACGTAGCCTTAAAACATCGAGAGGTATACATCATTAAACGCAAATCAGAAAGAAAGAAAAACCAAAGTGTCAGCCTCGATCTTAATGAACAAACCGTGACAGTTGTCTATTGTTGTCTAGAACTTGTTGTTCGTAAGATAGCGTTTCTCGTTCGTTTAAACACTTTTTGCGTACTTTCTTCTCCTTGTCACCCCCACGTTTCTTCTTTTTGAACATTTCTATCTTTCTATTTTTATACGCTACTTAAGCGTTCTGTGCATAAAATGTGCATATTTAAAAATTTTTTGTTAATTCATTTTAAATTACTTATATTAGAAATATGAAATCGAAATTTAATGAAAAGTCGAGTCAAGAAGATTTTTTAATTCGAAGATTGAAATTACTGCATTGTCTCCACTGTTCACTACACAACGTCAAATATCGATGCAACTTTTGATTTAGCGTATCTCCGTCCCTCTGTTGCCATAGTAAAGAGACAACAAAACCAAATATATCTTCCATGGTTCAAAAGGAACGTAATATACCTTACAAGTAAAGATTTTCCATAATTCTTTTTACATCGTATCTTCCATAAAAATATATGTATATATAAATGCATGACTACCATGAGTATGAGGTATATGCGTGAATAAATGTCAACACAATATGAGTAACATAAAATATCAATTAAAATAACAATTCTTATACAACAATAAAAGACTATTACATAAGAAAATATTAACGAATAATAACAAATAGTACTACATATTTATATATAGGATATTCCAACTATTTCAATCTAATGTCGCTTTAAATATTAATTACGTTTGCTTCATTTAATATAATTCGACAATAATATAATAGAACAAAGAAATTAGTATTTTAATTTTACTTATTGTAACACTGTAAGCTACATCATAAAACTCTGGTATATCCTGTATATAATGTAATAGAACAAGTTGTAAATAAGAATACGTAATGTAAGAAATATCAATACTTGGCATATATATATATATATATATATACTACATATCAATGACATTTACACGTTTCTAACATTTTCATTTCACTCAATTTTAGCATATATACAATCCAATCTATTTGCACAATTACAATTATTTACACAGCCATTGCGATATCGTGCACAAAAATCGTAATATTCTTTGGCAATAAAACAATTTTATTAGATAAATAATCAACAACCTTTTAATTCGTATTTTATGTTACAGCAATATTTTGTAATATTTTAATATGTATCATGTGTAATCTAAGATAATTACAAACGTGTCACTGAAAAAAGTTATATATAAGTGATTTAATTGTACAAAACTATCATGAAATAAAATTATTGCAAAGATAGTTCAATGTTATATTTATAAGAAAATATGATATACAGAATTGTGAATTTGAATAAATTTGACTGTTTTGCAAAGGAGGGAACTCTAAATATGTCGTAATAAACCCGTTCATTTATGGACAATATTCCTACTCACATGATATACATTGTGTGTGAGCTTAATAATGGAACTTTATAAACTAGGAACTAAGCTTAGAGTCCACACATTAGCATACGAGAACTAACCAAAGTAATTTATATTAAAAAATCACCAATTATCAGTTATGGCATTATACAACTTTCAACAAATTTAGGAGTAATCTCTGAGTTAGAAGTAAATTACTATGATATATACACATTTAACGCACTGAAATATTGAACTCGAGGTTACTCAACTTGCGCCATAGGAAGGATGTTATAAAAAACGATGTTCCAATATGAATCTCTTATAAAATTCTTTCCAAGCTTAGTCTAGAAAAATCTATGTATATTCATATATATATATATGAAACAAAATGAATGAAAATACAAAATTTAGTTAACAGGTCTCGGTGGGGGAGGTGGCTGCGGTCTGCGGAAGTATATAATAAGACTAAGCATTCCTGTGAGAAATCCAATAAGATATAAATCCCAGTTTTGTCCAAGCAATTGATCCCATTTATCCAATTGATCGACTAAACTGAATTCTTGTAGGTAATCGAAGCCGAAGAGGAAAGAAAGTTTGATCAAAGCTAGTGCTACAGGTATTCGCGCATCAGGACTAGCATCCGCGGCTAAATCGTAGCATCGTTTAGCTAAATGTCGGTCTTTAGCTAAACCTAGACCGCGTTCATGCATGTATCCTAAGTTAAACATGGCCTGAGCGTTGTGCTGTTGTTCGGATGCCGAACGGTAATGACTCGCAGCAACTTCATAATCAACTTTTGTTCCTCTGCCGTAGTAATGCGCATCTCCAAGTTTTACCTGAAGTAAAATAGAACTCATTTCATATTCAAAGTGCAAATGTAAATTTTTCAATTTCGATTTGTACACCCACCTGCGCAGCGGAATAGCCTTGTGCAGCAGCTCGTGCCCACAATGCCAAAGCTCTAACTAAGCCTTGTTCTTCTGATAGAATATCAGTTTCTCCTCTATCTAAAATGAATGCCGCGTTACTCTGCGCAACCTCATAACCCATTTCAGAAAACAGGGCGTAATTGAGGAATGCTTCGTTCACTCTGCCGTCTCTATAATCAGAATGTGCGACCATCAATTGATCGCTCCACTTTCCTCTTTCGGCAACGTTTTTCATTAATTCCACGGCTGTCGGACAGCTTCTCATCATTCCAGTGCCAGTGGCATGCATCTGAGCAAGATTATAGTACGCCAATACATGACCGGACTGACTAGCTAAATTAAAATACTTGTTCGCCATTTTGTAATCTCGCCTCACGCCTATGCCACCTAAAAATGAATTCAAGTATTACAAAGCAGTAGACAATTATTTATGTGAACAAGAGAGGATAGAATGATTATAAAATTATAAATACATATACTTACTGAAATACATATTGCCTAACTGCAACTGTCCATCAACCCAACCTTGTTCTGCAGCTTGACTGAAATATTGTAATGCTTTACCAGTATTTCTTTCTACTCCCATTCCATATAAGTACATCAGACCTAATCCACTCTGGCCTACTGGATTGCCTAACTCTGCAGCTTTCTTGAAATACTTATACGCTGTTTCATTGTCTTGCTTAACAATTTCGCTTCCTTCTAAATAAATCTGTAAAAAGAAAACACGTGAAAAAGAATATTATATAATTGGAATATATTTGACAACCATGCAACCTTGTATATAATATCATAGTTATAAGTATTGTTGTTAAAATTTCATTTTACCTTTCCAAGGAACGCCATAGCTACTGGATTGCCAGCGTCAGCAGCATGTTGAAAATATTGCACTGCTCTTTCGTGATCCAGAGGAACTCCTCTACCTCCTTGATAATGAAGTTGTCCAAGTCCGACTTGTGCCTGAGTATCGCCCTTTTTGG
The DNA here is from genome assembly GCF_001594055.1 of Mycetomoellerius zeteki. Lineage (NCBI taxonomy): Eukaryota > Metazoa > Arthropoda > Insecta > Hymenoptera > Formicidae > Mycetomoellerius > Mycetomoellerius zeteki. The sequence goes on from NW_017256500.1 coordinate 1,421,301, forward strand.
CTAACAATTGATAATACTCTATTAAATCTTGATCAAAAATTCCGGAAGTATATCCTGGGTTTTCATGCTCATCTAAGAGTCGAACCCGTTGAACTACTGGACCACCACTCAGCGAGACTTCTTCTGCGACCTTCTTCGCTACCTTTCGATAAAAGTCTAAAGCACGTTCACAAGAGGCCGGTGTTGTCACACCTGCCCAATGACGATATCCCATCACCATTTGAGCACGAACGTCACCACCGAGAGCAGCTATGGTATAATGAAGTAAAGCTTTTGCTTGAGATGCATTAACGCCACCAATACCGATTGCATACAAAAATCCCATTCCCTGTATATAAGAAAATTGATTATAAAATCCTCTCTCTGCCAAAACTTAATGTTACTTATTATATTATGTATATACCATATGAGCAGACGAGAGTCCAGTATCTGCAAGCTCCTTGAATATTTTAAATATATTAGGTATGTCGTTAATAGCTACTTCCAGGGTAGTCGAACCCAAGGGAGATCCAAGTAATCTTGCCCATGTCAATATAGATTTTGCCTCACGATGGCCTAACTTTGCTGCTTCAACGAGCAACCTATAACCCTCTTCTTTGTTAGCGCGCATCGCATTTATGATACTTTCTGCTTTCTTGAACAATTGCTCGGCTAAAAAAAATTGCAGCAAAGATTATTAAGAAATAACACAAATAATGTCATTATGTTATCCGATAAGAACAAAGCGTGTCTGGCATACCTGCTTGTTGTTCCACTGATAATGGCTCTTGGACATCCTCCTCGAGCGTTTCGTACAGCTCTTGAGCTTCCCAGGATTCCAAATCCTCTTCATCCATTGGTCTCTCGTTTAAAACTATAGAGTCTGTATCTTTTGTTTGAGCTATCATAGTCTTCATCCATACGTTTCTTGTTCCCGGATTCTCCAGGGTCTCCTTGTTGGCGGTCTCCGTTTTGCTCTCTCCATCCTCCTTTTTACCGGTCTGTTTGTTGATCTTCTCATAGATCGGATCGGACGTCGGTACGAGTTTCATTATCGTGTCACGCAGAGCACTCAGCTCGCGCAGTTGTTCGAAGGCATTCTCGATATCCTCGATCGCGACCTCCTCCTCCTCTTCATTAGTATTCGACTTCTGCGTGATATCGCCGCGCTTCTTCGAGCCAGTCTCCAGTTCCGCGGTGCTCAAGAGAAACAACGCCAGGAGCGGCAGGAACACGACCCTCCCGTTGGACTTCATAGCTTCGGCGAGAATTCAAACGCAAGGCCTCATTACAAACCTATAACGCCGGTGACCTTAACGTGCTCATCGCCCTCTCGGGCACGCGGTTATACGAGACGCGCGATTGATCGCATTTGACACGTACATACGTGGACATTCGCGAGAGCCGTCTCGCCTCTTCGACCAATTACGTCATTAGGACACGTCAATACACATCTTCCCGCGGCTGACGGATGTCAACAAAAACAGTAGGCTCACGATCGATCAAACGAGGACCCGTCACGAGTCGTGTGTACACGCGTTATGACACACCACGCGGGAAAACATTCGTCGAGTCAGCTGTTCACCGCTAAAAGCGTGCAATCGCCATAATAAACGTGGCCCGTGGCCTCACGCCGTCCGTGCCGCACACGAATGCGTATTACACCTGATTACACCTTGTTTACACCGCGCAATAGTGACACGTCCTCAACTCCTCACGTCTCTACTCACGTCCACCGTCGACTGAACACGATGAAGCAAAATAGTTTATCTCTCGAAATATTAAAAACTCTGATATATATATATATATTCAATGTTATTCGTGTCCTTTGTCTCTACTCAGAACGCGTACTATGGAACGACGTAATAATAGATATGCGTTTTAGATCATATTAGATAAGGATAGATAAGTCGAGAAAAAAAAATAATAATAATAATAGTGCCGTCTTCCGACGGAATTAATTAAGCCGCCAAGTTGCGCCAACTGCACCTTGTAGAAGTCGGTAGAAGTACAGATAGATTTATAAGTTTATAGGTTAGTTGTTCGAAAAGTTTTATTTTGATCGTATCTGCGTGAACGCGCTATAAACGAATGATTTTTTTTCGAAGTTTCATAAAAACTGGAACATTTTAGAATTCGAATAATGATTTTTTATACGAGAAGTAAAGAATACGTGACAATCGCACAACCGTTGGCAACCATTGCAACAAGGGACTGCGCAAAATGGAAGAAAGATTAGGAACAAAAATAAGTGTCAAGATTTTAACTTATCAGGGTACTTATCATGGGGAACATGTCGGAATGAATTCTGATCGGAATTATTTCATTTTCCCTAGAAAACACAATAGAAATCTAGGGAATAATTGAATAAAGCCCAGTGTCCACGATGCTAGAAATCCGTCCGAGATCTCAGATAAAGAAAGAATTGACCAATCGCATTGATCATGTGACTAAATTGTTTAAATATGATTGGTTAATTCTTTCTCTCTGCGAGATCTCGGACCAATTTCTAGCATCGTGGACACTGGGCTTAATTCCGATCGGAATCCATTTCGACTTTTCCATGATAGGTACCCAGAAACTGGTTACATCAGAATATACGGTTTCTGGTAGATTAAAATCTTAGTAATTATTCTTATTCTTATTTCTAATATTTTAGCCCGATCTACAATTGCATAAATGTAGTTGTAAGTGGTCGTAGTTGTAAGAAATGACCAATCGCAGTTGAATACAAGGAGAATATACGATTGTGATTGGTGAATTCTTACAACTATGATCGTTTAAGCCCGATCTACAATTGCGTAAACATAAACGTAAGATTATGGGAGTAGTAGTAGCAGTAAATGTTGTACAACATGTTAATCTACAATCGATAATAAATAAAGTAACTAGATTACGACAATTAATCAGAATGCATTTTCAATGACGGCGGTATTGATTATGTACATGGATACATTGAAAATACTTTTGAGATGGCAAAAGGGTATTTCGTTTCCATACATCAAGACAAAACGACGATAAACGACGCGGACACGTGACAGCACTCTGATTGGTTCACTTTTATGCGAGATCTACAATAGAAGTCGTAGCGGTCGTAAAGTCTTAGGCCGGAATCAGACTAGGCATTGAAGATTGAGATTGAAGATTGAAAAATTGAAATTTGACCAATCAAAACAATAGGAACTAAAATTCCTTTACCCTCATTGGTCAAATTTCAATCTTCAATCTTCAACCTCAATCTTCAATGCGTAGTCTGATTCCGGCTTTAAGTCGTAGAAAATTAACCAATCACAGTCGAATATGAGAAGAATAATCGATTATGATTGGTCAATTTTCTACGACTTTAGACCTTACGACCGCTACGACTTCTATTATATGCGGGGTCTACAATAGAAGTCGTAGCGGTCGTAGGGTCTTAAGTCATAGAAAATTGACCAATCACAGTTGATTATTCTTCTCATATTCGACTGTGATTGGTCAATTTTCTACGACTTAAGACCCTACGACTGCTACGACTTCTATTGTAGACCCCGCAGTAGACCCCGCAGTAGACCCCGCATTACGTTTTACGCAGTCGTAATCGTGAAAGATAAAGTTAAGTCTATTTTACAATTGCGTAAACGTAGTTGTAAGTGATTGTAGTTATAAGAATTGACTAATCACAGTAGAATATTCTCCTCATATTCGACTGTGATTGGTCAATTCTTACAACTACTTACAACTACGCTTATGTAATTGTAGAATGGGCTTTAAACCATCTTTCACAACATGCTTTACAACCGGTAGTAGCAGGTTAAAACTTCGCTTTACAACATTTAAGCTGGTTCTACATTGATCGCATCGCAGCGTCGCAAGGTGTCGCAAGCGTTGCAGTCCAATCAGAGTTTAGCTTGACATTGATTGGATCGCAACGCTTGCCACACTGCGATGCGACTAATGGCTGCGTTCGGAAACGTCGCTCGGATGCCTCCGATGCGTCGGATTCACCATCTATCCTTGTTTAATATTTAATGTTAAACAAGAACAGATGGCGAATCCGAGGCATCGAAGACATCCGAGCGACGTTTCCGAACGCAGCAAATGTAGAGCCAGCTTTAAGCCCGTATCAGACTACCGACTCTGCAAGCCGACCCGACTGCCAACTCTGACTGCCGACCAATAATGGACCAATCACAATAAGACTGATTCAATCTGATACGGGTTTTAGGGCCACTTTCACCAAGCTCAGTTACTAGGGCTGGTTAAGTAAACGACGATGGTGATATTTTTAGATTTAACGGAATATGCCAATCAGATGAGAATCACAGTCGAATATTTTCCTCATATTTGAGGCGTCGTCTACAACCTAGGTAGAACACGGAGTCATAATTAAGTCATAATGGTATCAGGACGTCATCATGACGTACTGATACCTAAAAATTGACTTATAAGTGACGAATGAGGTTATGATAATGTCCTCATTGACTTCTGTGTTCTACTTGGGAATATGCGAAGTAAGCTTGGTTTAAGAAGTAAAGTCGGCGGCACACGATGCTTATTTTCTTATTGGATTGCTAGCTAGAATAAATTCTTGCCACCGTATTGGCTACGATGCAAACACT
>NW_017256500.1:1425918-1439597 GCF_001594055.1 Mycetomoellerius zeteki
CTAATTCAACTAGGAATCCAGCAGGAAAACAAGAATCGTGTGCCGCAGGCTTAAGAGTAAGAAATTGACCAATCACAATCGATTATGAAAAGAATAATCGACTGTGATTGGTCAATTTCTTACTCTTACTTCTTAAACCAAGCTTACTACGTGTATTGTAGACGGGCCTTAATTGGGATTGGTTAATTCTTACAACTACGCTTATGCAATTGTAGATCAGACTTTATGAGCTTTTTACAATAAAGGTGTATTTTCACGAGCCGTTCAAACCACTGAAATATATCATATCTCTTGTCAGTGGCTCAAACTGGCCATTTCAGCGACAAAAAAAATCACGTGATGACTTTTGTCACTGAAACGGCTAGTTTGAGCGGCTTGTGAAAATGCACCTGTTATTACCTAAGCTTTAATAGGAGCATATTGGAATATGTTCGAACATGCAACGCAAACAAACCTAAAACTTCTACTCCTATATACAGATACTAAGGGCGGTATTCATAGTCAGTTCTTATATTCAAGATCGTCTTAAGTTCTGTCTTGAGGTGTCACGAACCAATCAGAGGGTCGTATTGGCACCTTAAGACGGCCTTGAAATAAGAATCGACTATGAATACCGGCCTAAGACCTATGTACTAAGCATAATGATTGGACATTAGTTGGGAGGGGAGGTGTTAATCTTTGAAGGCTGCTATCTTGCATTGGCACAATAAAATTATAATGCATTTATTATTATTTGTATGATGAACGGACATAATAAAATCTTATAAAAAATAAAGAAATAAAAGAAATGCTTTCAAATCATATTATGTTTTATTCCTTGAATAATATTAATCAACATTTAGAGCATTTCTTTTATTTCTTTATTTTTATTACATAAGATTTTATCATGTCTGTTTATCAAATAAGTAATAAAAAATATGTTATAAAATTTGCTGTCACGTACCCCGGTAAAAAATTTTTCTTTCATGAATACATATAAATATGTATAAACATACATAAACATGTATAAATATTCATAAACTTATATAATTATGTACGAGATATATCCATACATGTTTATACATCCTTCTTTAATTTGTAAAATTATTTTTTAGTGTACTAAAAATAATAATAATGAGAAAACATAAAAAATAATTAAAAGGAAAAGTTTCGCATTGTTTGTTTTAGAAAAAAATCAAGTTTGAAAAAATGTAAAAAATTGCTCATATATAGTTGCATGTAAAATTATACATAGTTATATAAGAGCAAGTTTTTTTATATTTTTCCAAACGTGATTTTTTTCTAAAACAAACAATACTAAAAAAAACAGTCCCATTAACTAATTTTGATGTTTTCTCAATATTATTATTTTTAATACATTAGTAGTACATACAGTAACATTTAGTACATTTTTAGTACATTAAAAAGTAATTTTACAAAAGAAAGAAAGATGTATAGACATATTTCATGTATAATTATATACGATTATGAATATTTACGCGTGTTTATATATGTTTATACATATTTATGTATAAAATTTATGTATAAAGTTTATACATATTAATGTATAAAAAATTCTTTATCAGGACTGTAAGATAGCACTATATATAACAATACTATTGGATGCGTTCAGCAGATTTAATTGCTGAGTGTTCATTGCTATTGGTATAATCTTCTAGATTTAGATTTAAACATGTCTGTACGACTTTTCTACAACCGAAATTTTTCATAATATACTATCATTCTTGTATTTCCGTTGACGCCATTGTGATATCACTATATGTTTTTACTTTGGCTGCGTTTCACTTAACGCTCGCAACGCTCGCGAGCATCGTTTGTCCTTGTTTAACATTTGATAAACGACAAGGATAAAATGATTCCACGAGCGTTGTGAGCGTTAAGTGGAACGCAGCCTCTATAAAAGCTGCATTTAATTGCACAGCTGTGATCTCGTCAGAACATTGAAAAACTTATTTTATGTAGGAAAACAGATTTTTGAAATTTGATGCATATCTGTAAATATTCGTATATTGCGTAAAATGAATCCTCATTCGTATATTTATTAATTGATTTGGCCTGCGATCCACTTGATGGTATAAATGCTTTGAAACATTCTTTGATTGATCAATTAGTAAAATTCTTTCTTCTGATTGATCAATCAAATGCTTCAAAGCATTTGTAATGTTAAGTAAACTACACCCTTTATTTATTTCTTTAGCTTACATTTAAATATTTTTCACATTTATTAAGTATTTTAAAATGTCAATTGGACGCAATTCTGACAATACTCTTGAATGAAACAGTACAATTTTTGTTTAAAAAATTTTTTTCCGTCTTTTATACTTCCGACGGTATTCGGCTCTCGAAATAGAAATATCGTTTTTTTCAAAAATATACATGTCAAAAATTTCATATTACGTTCATCTTAAAATTAGCAAATGTTACACTTGACACACAATATTACGTGAACGTTACACACACAATCTTGCCTAATAATGTCTGTGAATGCGTGTGCGATCATTAGCATATGTCGCGCATATTGACGCGCAGACGGTTGTTTAATCGTAATTTATAATTGGCTAATTTTTAACATTTATATTTCAAAAACTTATTGTTCGACTTTTGTAATCTATTTACTATAAAAATAAATTATGAAGATATATTATATCTTCATAATTTACTATAAAAATTAATTAACTATTAATTAACTATTAACAATTATTTTACTATTAAAATTAATTTATTATTTATTTTTTGAAAACTTTCTTGTTGCGGTATTTTAATTTCAAAAATTTTGGGGTACTCTCATAGTCCAAAAGAAAATTAACTAAAGAGATAAAATTTAATTATACACTTGCATGGAATTCTTTTTCTTTTATACATGTCCCATTATACATACGTATGTCTTCTTAATTCCTCAGCAAGACAGCAGTTAAGCAATTTAAAGTTATGTATATAAAAAAATTAGACTTGTGAATAATACAAAAGCATTTAAATTAATACATTTTTATATAGGAATATGAGATCATCATTCTGGAAGATTAATGCTAGCTGAAACAAAGTTTATTTATATAAATAATACGATATTGTCATTTATATAATTGGTATTAGATTGTACGACACAAATAAAAACAAAGGAAATATAATAAAATAAAGATATGACACGTACAATAATAATAATAAACATAATAATAAAAATAAATTGCTTATATGTATATGTGTATGTGTTTTTTATTTAATAAAATAATTTCCAGAAATTAAATTTAAAATTTTTCTATCATTATTCTCAATTTTTTTTGTAGTATCAATATTTTTATGTAAGTGTGTTATAATTATTGATGTTACACACACACCCTGGCAAAAATAAAAATTGGAGCATAAACTAAAGGAAGAGTAACTGAAGTGTCAACAAAACTTTTAGGAAGCATAAATTGGAATAACACTTTTTTTACGTTCTGTTGTTCCAATTTACGCTTCGTAAGAAGTTCGTTGACACTTCTGTTACTCTTTCTTTTACATTCGGCTAAAGGCGCCTCCAGACGATATGACCAACGTATACGCCAACTTCGTAAACATTCGCTAAATATTGATCTACATTCAATATGGATAATTACGTATGTCATATATGTGTGTCATATATGTGTATGATATTTGCTCATGTTGGCATACATTGGTGATATCGTCTGAAGGCGCCTTAAAGCTCTGATTTTTATTTTCGCTAGAATAATGATGTAACAAATAAAACTTACATGAAGATATAAATGCATCTTTTTAATTGAGAAAATAGATTTAAAAGAAATTTGAAATTAAAAATGAAACAAAGATGACAATAAGCAGAACAAAAAATTAAACTCCGTATTCTTCAAAAGTTTTTCGTTTTGTTTCGCAAATCCTATATGAATATTAAATATATTTGAATTCTATCATTACTTACAATTATAATATAGCATTATTTATATAGCAATATTCATGATAAGGGCCCTTGCTGTGTCGTTGTCCGTCACTTTTCGTGCAACTGTGCACTTTGCTTCCTTTTCTTTCTTACACGGCGAAGAACTTTAAAGCTGCTTCACGCTGTCAAAATATAGCATCAGCGCACATTGTTAATAATTCAATGAGTTGCTTCTATTAAATGTAATAGTTTTAAGACAGTTCGAAGAAAGAAAGAAAGAATAACATTAATTGATTAGCTAATTGTATTGTGTTTTAAATTGTGACAGACAACCAATTGAAAAAGAAAAAGAAAGAAATAAACGCGGACAAATACGAAGTGCAAAAATTTCAAGTCAACTTTAACATTATATAATGTTTACGAAATTAATTCTCTATTACTTTTTAGATCATTTACAAAAGAAATATGTTTTAATTATATGTTCTAATCTTTTTGACATCTTTATTGATAGATAGATATATATATATATACGAGTATATATCCCTTTCTTAACATTCAGTGTTCATGGATCATCGAAATAGCGGCTTCCGTATTAAATATTTTCATGACATTTACGATAAATATTTCGTAATATTAGTGATAAATCTTTATAATTTGTGTAATCTAAAAGTTTCGTAAATATGTAAATAAATCTTATAAATATTTTATAAGTATTTTATAAATATTGTATATTCTAAAATAGGCGTTCATATATCTTGTTTATCGTTTTGTTTTCGTACTGTACATTCATCATACTTTCTTTTAAATTATTTTTTACGTGATGTTTTCTTAATGGAAATAATATTTCTTTGTTTTTTAAAATTTCTTTATCAAAAGAATCCTATTTTATTGCATACTTCATAAAATATGTTTTTAACTTTTTTTAAATCAAATTTCGATTTATTTTTCAACGTAGTCTTCTTTTAAAAAGTTACTAACTTTTGAAACTGCTCTCGTATATCTATAACTATGATACAAAGTGCGAGAAAAAAAATACTAAACTTTAGAATTACGAAATCTATACATCACTTTTTCCATTTGTGTGTTTTATAGTTTTAAATACAAAATAGTTTAATCTCGTGTTGTTTCTAAAGCAATTTTCTTTACTCCTAATTTTACCATCTACAAATATGTTTTTGATACAATTGAGCATGTATATTTAACGTATTTAAAACAGGAGGATTTATTTTAACAAATATATATTTTACAGAATAAAATATTTATTCTAAAACAAGTATTAAAGAATATTGGAAATTTATAAGACATTCAAGTAAAAGATGTTGAGAGTTCATAAAGAATATTATTGCTAATTGTATCATTGCACGAACATCTTGTAAACTTAATTTATTGCAATTATCTATAAACGAATCAGTCACTGTTTTTATTTCATCAAATCACTATTTTATCATGATAAAAACTAATCGTCAAATTATATCTTTAACATATTACTTACGTAAAATAATTATATATTATAGTTATATAAAGTTCTCTTTAAAAGCGGGAGTACAGAATCTTGCATAATGTATAGTGCATAAGAAAATGAACCAATCAAAGTCCTTCATTTCCTTCCTTTCTATAAAATAAAAGACTCCGATTGGTTAATTTTCTTATGCTTTATACATTATACGTTATGTAAAGATCTGTGCTCCAGCCTTAAAACGCAACTCTTATTCGGGTTGGTCTTATCTCTGCTTATTTTTTTCGGTCAATCAAATTTAAGAATTGCCAGCTGCAAAGCTGAGAAGTAATCATCTCTATATATATCCTGATTTCATAATTATTTTAATTAAACTTAATTATATTAATTAAAAGTTATTACATTTTACAAAAATAATACTAAATTATAATTTTCAAAAAATGTACAAGAAAAATAAAATAATACGATCACTTTAATTTTAAATTTTGCAGTTAGCAATTTTCAAATTTAACTGTCCGATAATAAATAAATAGCGTTTCCGATAGGAGAAACAATGTAACACGTACAGTATGACGTCATTTCATTTTTCGTTTTATATTGACAAACGACTAGTGCTGCGTGCTCAGAAGGCTTTGAAATCATTTTATCCTTTTTTATTACAGTTAAACAAAGACAAATAATATTTACGAGCATAGTGAGCGTGAATCGACCCGCGATCAAGGATGTATAATGATTCATTGCAATTCATTGTATTATCCATTGTATTATATTATTTGTATTTTTTGCTGGAAGGTACAAGGTACCCAAAGTTAACCGGAAATGATTAAGACTGAATTACTGGATCTTGTTGGACCTCGTAGGCGTGGCGCAGCCTTAAAGTTCACCGCGCAGCTGGAACTCCGTTCATCCGGGAGAGGGGAGAGGTAAGTCAGGCTATACTATACATCGTAGAGAGGGGTAGTGGCAGTAGGAGAGGAGGGGGGGGCGCGACACCGCTGCTCTGCGTTACTGCTGTCGCTGGCTCTCGTAGGGTTAGCAGCCCCGGATAAATACGGGCCTGAACGGTATGGAATCGTCTCTCGGCTTTGTCGCTTCGTGAACATCCGTGCATTTGAATAACATTGGTCGACGTCACTTGGTGTGCCGTTTGCGGGTCGCTGGCGCGCGTCGGTCCGAGCAGTGACTGATAAGTAGTCTGCCGGAGAGCGGACCTTTGCTCGAGTTCGCGACTTATGCAGGTGTGCATGGTGGTTTCAAGAACATCGTCGTTCAAGAATAATGTCTGTGATTTCTTGATATCGGAAGATTCGCCACTTTTCCACGGACGGAGGACACGGTGGGCAACGCTAGGGGCCGATATTTCGGAGCATTCCTCGAGCCTCCGTTGAGCCGAGACGCGGTGCCTCGACGATAGTCATTAGGAGGTGCTTGCGTCTGTCCTTCCGCTCGCCCGCACGTGCTAACCGCCACGAGTACTGTCTATGTTAAAACGCCGGCCGACCGATCTCTCGTTACTATACATTATATTGATTACGTTATCGAAGACCGAACAGCGTGAACGCGCACAGTCGTGTTTCGCAACGTTCTATACAAACATCTGCGTGCCAAATAATCCTGACCGGGATATCTTGTTTGTTTACGATAATCGTCGCTCGTTTTCTTTCTTAGGATTTAGTGCGATCGTCGCCCAATCGATCGCCGTACGCGCGCGAGAAAGAAATCAACGGGCGTGCAAAGAGCGACGAAGAATCACGACGATTCGACCGACAGCGCGATAACACTTGACTGATAAAGCGAGAACAAAAAAGTATTGCCGCTTTAATTTCGGTAATTTTTTTTCCTCGAAAAATAAGTTACTTTCTGACTTGTTCCCCGAACAAATGGTGGAACGCAAGCGTTGGCCCATGGAGGACAGCGTACAAGGAACCTCGAGCGCCGTCCTCGAGGAGATCTTCTACGTGACGTCGAAACGGAACACGTATTACAAGGTGAAGCTGACGGAGAAGGGTCTGAGCTTGCAAAAGGAGCACAACGGCGCGACGAAGATCGAGACGATCGCCTTAGGTGATATCATCGGTTGCAGATGCATGCGGTCGAAGCGCAGGAACGCGGGCAGCTGCGCCTGCCGACCGGGCGCGTCCAAGTCGCAGATGAAGCTGGTGGAGTCGGCCGAGCTCTACCAGCAGTGCGACGAGCTCGACACGTCGGCGTACCTCTACATATACGCGTACACGTTGAAGAAGACGCGCATGAAGGTCACGCTGAGGCGCGAACGTACAACAATTACTTTGCGCTTCCGCAGCTTCGACAAGTACGAGGATAATCTGCGGGAGGCCAGCAGGTGGCGATTGGCGATCAAGTGCCTGGTCGCCAATGTGCCGGTGCCGAAAAATCTGATGAGTCCCAGCCACGGCAACTTGGAGACGTTGGTCGGGGGTGAGTTAGGATCATCTCGATATAATTCTTTTCACCGGAGATTCTCCGATCATTGATCGACTACACGGAACAAAATAAAGCTTTGATTAACAATGTATTTTATACGATTCTGTATTCTACGTTGAGCCGTAATCATATTAGCGATTACCGGATTGGATCGCGATTGTGATTCGCGATTAGTTTTCAACCAATCAGCTCGAAACGAGCGGTGGCTGCTTTGTTCTGAATTAATCTTATTGATTGAAAAGTTAACGCTAATCGCAATCCAATCGGCAATCGATAATCGATAATATGATTACGGCTTTATACGAATAAAATTGTCGAGTGATAAAATTCTACCGTTCCGATGGTAATGTCTGTTTTTCTAAGTCAATTTCTGTCTTTTTCTTTGCGAATTGATCTTTTATAAAGTCGGTGTATAACAACAATAACGGCATCCGGTGATACATCCGGTTGCGCGTCTAAAAGGCATAAATACATTTTAAAACAAATCTTAATCTATTACGTCATTTGAGTAAATTTGATTTGCGAAATAAAATTGTAAAGCAAATTAGCCGATTGTTGTAAAATATTATTTTGTTATGTACCGAATGATATCTGTTAATTTTTCTTTCTAATTTCATAACGGCTGCTTTATTATTTATCGAACGTTTTAACTTGACGAAATATTTTACAGAATGATAAGCATGCAAAAACTTACACGAAGATATATATATTCAATTTTGATATTTATGGGATTATATACTACTCGAACGTATGTAGGATAATCGAATCTATATCAGGAAATTAGTGTTATCTATATAGTTTATACCCACATAGTTATCTATGTTACTAAACTTCGATAATTTCGCAGCTTATGAATTATGGTTATTCATGGTTCATTCTTATTTCAAAATCGTTTTAAATATTTTAAAATGCTAATACAGTTCTGATTAGTTTAAAACATCTGAAGGCTACACTGAGAAAAAAATTGTTCATTTGATTAAATTAATTTACTTCTTTATTTTTTTCAATGAAGAATATACGTATTTAAGACAAATATATTATATTTGACTTAAATGCATACATTCTTCAACAAAAGAAATAAAGATGAACTAAATTAATTTAGTCAAGTAAATAATTTTTTTCTCGGTATGTATTTAGGACGACCTTAAATATAAGAACCGACTATAAATATCCGACCTAGGTATTATGACTACGATTATTCGTTTTTTGGTGTTATGTCATAAAACAATAGCATGTATGCGCGTAGGTATCTTTTTCTTATGATTACTTTAAAATTATATGTCTCATTCAGACTTACGCATTTCTGGTAATCGGAAATAGGCACGACTGTGGTACAGCGTGTTTCGTATTAATGGTAAGCTAGATATGAAGAAAAATAATTCTATTACTAGAGTTCTAAAGATGTTTTGTGGAAAAGTAAATAAAAATATAATAAAATTTTTTTTAAATCAATGTCAAGAAGCTGGAAAATAAAAATTTTTTTTACTTTTTTGCATAATTTAAGTTGTAAAGCTATAAATTTTTTCTTTTTCGTCTTTTATCACTCACTCAGACGTGTGTTCTGATTCCCTACCTGAGTGCTCCTCGGGTGTTATGTCATCCTTGTTTAACATTCGGAGAGCGTCCAGGTAGAAATTCAAACATGCCCCATAAATAAAAAAAAGTATTTCATATGAAAGAAAATTTTTTGCTAGAGTATGTATCGAACAATCTTCGGAAGCAGTCGGTCGTAAAAATTTAACTAGGTACGGATCTGAAAAGAATTTTGTTGGATTATCAAAATAATTATAGACGCTGGTTCCTAAAATGTCCAAACTTTTTGTAGCTTGCTCATTTGGTATTTGAGCATCCTACACAATTATTTTAATGGCCCAACAAAATTATTTTCAAATCTTTATCTACCTAAATTTTTAAATACATACTTCAGTAAAGTCATTTTTTCCGTGTAATGAAGTAAAGCTGATTTCGATTTTTCATAAATAGCTTTGTTTGAAAACTCCGTAATAGTATTGAAATGTCGGAAATGAAATAATTTAACTTTTGTTTTGAGAATATGGCAAAGTGATAATATTGATAATATCGTATATTTCGAGATTCCCTTCCACAGAAGTATGGAAGTAACTAGTGTTGGGTTGAAGCTTTTTTTTTTAATATTTGATTTTTTTCTTGCTTCAGAGGCTGTCTGGTGTAATGCGTCTATTATCAAGTACGTAATGATCCCTTATGCTCTCTCCGTGCAGTACTTTTGTGTGCAAATGCCAATTGTATCTGAGCTGTAACGCACACTTACAGTACAACGTATTTATATCTTAGTGATTAGCTCCTACAGACGTGCGTTTTCATAACTACTTATGTAATCTGTAATTCCTAGTAAGTCGTTACGGGTATCACGTGATCTCGTGATTTAAGTTTTAGCAAAGAAGATAAGGAACACGTGCTTAGATATGTGACTTTTCTTACATTCTATGCATGAATAAGTGCAGATATGGTATTTCATTATCAATTTCAAAATTTTGTAGAGAACGATGGAATAAGATAGCGGGAAATAAGATAATATATATTTTTCACAATGTGAACACTTTTTGAGAACTTCATGGTATAGGAATTTTGCAAAATATAAGTCTTTTCTTGCAAAGCGATTTTACAGACTTTCTTACAAACTTTTTTCCGAAACATTAAAAGAAGTATTGGATTTTTAAAAATGAAATGACATTGTTCGGTGAGCATGAGATTAAGTTCCGAGAAAAAAATGTTGTATATGCACATTTTATATATAATTATTATATACATTGTATAATTGTATATAGAATGTCAATTTTTTATATAATTATGAAACATTTTTTCCCGGGGCAACAGTTGTGACTCGTAAATTTCTAATTATTGTATATGACTTCTTAATAATTGTAACAAATTTTTTAAAAAACTCACAAAATAACTTGAAGGTTTATGAACAAAATTTATATAACTGAGAGAAAAATGTAATAATTTTAATAAATATTTGTTTGAATAGTACATTAGCTGAATATTCAGAGGAAGGTCACCGATATTGACATAGGTCTCCTAAAACGACATCCCCTTATTTCTTAGAAACTAACTTTTGCACCTTATTAATACTAATAAAAACGTGATCTGTTTAGCTAATTAAAGAAGTACAAATTCATAATTCATGTATTTGTGACTTATTTCTATACCAAATCAGCTAAAAACAAATTCTATGAATCCGACAAGAAATTTCTTACGGTGTTCTTTTGCAAATTGCGTAATTAAAATAATAGTGACTGTATTATTGATAATATTATGTCATTTTAAATGTTTATAGTTTCATAAATTAGTTTTCCTTGCAGAACAGGATATATCTTTGTTTATAGAATAGGAATTTTGGCATTATTGCCTACTATGTCAGTTTTGGAGCCCATTTTGTCAGACGCTCATTTTTGCATAACTTACGAAAAACTTAATTATTGCAAAATTGTAAACAGTATTATAAAAACTGCTTATACTATCTGATAGAAGACACTTTTTAGTTTGTATTTATGTTTTTGAATTTGTATTTTTACCTTTTGTTTAAGAAATATTGTCTAAAAACAAAATGGTATGTCGGTATCGGTGACCTTCCTCTACTAAATGTCATATTTATTTGGTATATGAACTATTAATTTGATTTAACTATCATTTTTTTTACTCAGTAAGTATTTATTTATGGTAAGTAAATGTTAAGTACTAGTGAAACAAATATTTATTAAAATTTAGTACATTTTTTCTCAGTATATTATAATACCAGAGTTGGGAAGCGAGTTACTTCGTATTTTTCCGTTACTTTTTATAATAACATGACGGCAAGCAATTTTTTATAACTAAACGCTAAACGCTAAGGTTAGAAAAGTCGAGCTTTGCAACCTTATTAGCATAACCTTTTAGTGTTGATTATAAAAAATTGCAACGTGATTATCAAATTGTTCATTATAAAAAATAATGAAAAAATAACGGAAAAAGCTTGGGAAAAAGTAATGCTTCTCAACTCTGTATAATACTGATTTTAGCATATCGCTCCGTCGACAGAAAAGTGACATAAGTAAAAAATTAGCATTTTTTAGATAGTGAAAATTGAATAGTGTAAATCCAAAGATTTACATATTTTCATGGAAAAACGACAGTTGTAATTCTCAAACAAGTGTTTGTTTACACGGAAAAGTGTCACTACTCTGATTACGAATAAAATTTATACTATACCTACTAGAGTTGCAGCATTTGTATTTTGAAAACTCGTAACATAGTTTTAAAGAATATTACATTAAAATTGAAAGTAACATGAAAAGAAAGTGAAATTATGCGAATTGACTATTCTAATTAAAACATTCCATTTAAAATTTTAAAATTAGCAACTTTTCTGTAAAACATTTTTTAAATAACATTTTTTTAATAACATTTTTTAAATAATATTTTTTAAATGTTTTAATTTCATTTAAAATCATTTTCTTTAATGATAATTACTTAATGAGAAAACGTCCTAGTGTAGAATTTATGGCAAAGCAACATTGGAAGAGTATTATCTTTGGGTTACATATTAACATTGGAATTTTTTTTAAGGAATTGAGTGATAAACTCAATCAGTGATAAACTCTCGCTTAGAGGTTCTAAATAGATTTATTCATCTGTACATAGTTTTAGCTAATGTGTAAAATATTAATAGTTTTGATGTATTATCTCTAAGTTTTATCTGGTCTGATTTCAACTAACTGTATATGGACATTCACTAGTTATATCACATATTTGCATATTGTGTGTGAGTGTAAGAAAACTGTAGATAAACAAGATTGATCGGAAAAGTTCAAAGAATGGAAAAAAAACTATGTTATTCGTTTTATGTTAAATGTTTTTATTCAAAAGAATAAATTGGTAAAAATTATAAAAGTGATTATATTTAATACTAAAATGTAATTATATGACTTTATGCAAAATGGTATCTTTTTGATTACTGAATCATATTAACTATTATCTATGGTTCAAAGAGAAACGAAATCTTATAGTAATAAAGATTTTTAAATCAAATTAATACATAAAGTGGATTAAATTAAAAATATTACTGAAAATACTATTGAAAAATACTATTAAAACTGTTAAGGAAATTAGAGAGATCAATGCCTGATATTGGTTGTTCTCTTAAATTTGCAGGAGACCAAGACCTGATATAAATCATCACACTATTGATAATGATGAATATGTAAAATATATTTTTAAAAACAATAACTTTGTATAAACGAAGTGCTAAATAAAGTTATAAATAAAGATATAAAAATTAAAAGTTACTGAATTTTTTATATTAATTCTTAATAACAAAAATATAGTAGTAACAGAATTGAAATTTTTTACAAATATAGATCTGGACTGCTTGTAAATTAGAATATTGATAAAAAAAGATTTATTTTAATTTGTTTTATCGTTTTTAATAGAAAAACCAGTTTTTATCGATTTTTTCCGGAAAGTATCGATTTTTTCCACTGACATGGACTTTATCCAAAAAATGTGAAATTTTTTCAACTCTGAGATAAATAAAACGCTTATTCAGCTTCATAAAAATCGATGATTAATTAGTTATTTTAAATTATCGAAAAGGCTCAATCAGAATAAATTAGTAATTGAAAAAAGGGCTACGAGCCATATGTAATACAAAAATCATTTAATATCAATAACAAATATAATATAAAGAATGTTTAGTATTACAGACGTTTCAACCTCGATCGAGTCATTTTCAATGTATATCGTTAGTCCAAGAATTCGGTAAAAATACAAAAATATATTGATCGCATTCCCTATCGCTCGATGTGTGCAGTCCGTATGTAAAAGCATCGTTTTATGATCGACTTATGATATCTTGATTTATATATATATATATATATATATATATATCGT
>NW_017256500.1:1439616-1480101 GCF_001594055.1 Mycetomoellerius zeteki
TGAGTCCGACAATAAGAGAAATACACAAAAAAAAAACTGAGTCACATCGGTAAAAATAAGCCATAATAAGTATATCGAAAAGAACACGATGTCAAGCGACGTTATCATAATCGTCGATGATACATGTGTTCTTTTCGATATACTTATTATGGCTTATTTTTACCGATGTGACTCAGTTTTTTTTTTGTGTATTTCTCTTATTGTCGGACTCATACCACTACGATAAATCAAGATTGTAGATCTTGAAATCATAAGACACGTTCACTTTCACATAAGTCGATCATAAAACGATGCTTTTACATACGGACTGCACACATCGAGCGATAGGGAATGCGATCAATATATATTTTTGTATTTTTACCGAATTCTTAGACTAACGATGTACATTGAAAATGACCCGATCGAGGTTGAAACGTCTGTAATACTAAACATTCTTTATATTATATTTGTTATTGGTATTAAATGATTTTTATATTACATATGGCTCGTAGCCCTTTTTTCAATTACTGATTAGTTGTTTTAGTTTCTTTATAAATATTCGTCTTTATAAATATTTCTTTATAAATATCATCAGATAATTCAAAATCGTCAGCTAATTCAAAGTCGTTGGGTAATACATCCATCTTACGTCTGCAATTACGATAGCTCACTAATTTCTATGTTGTATTGTATAATACAAATTGTATAATACAAATACGGTATACATGAGATGTTATATTTTTGTGACATTGACTTTTGCCTGATCGCGGACGCAATTGTTGTCATAACATCATTGCGGTATGCGTGAAAAGAGGTATCTCGATTGTGAAATACAGCTTGCAGGTTTATAATTTTTCTAATCTTCCTGTTGGCTTACACGTTGCATGATTTCAACATCGGTATCTGATTGAAATCTTTCCGCAATGCACAAATACATGCGTTCGCGCGAACACGATTCAGCATTGCTGTACATAAGCGTCATTTTCAAGTACAAAGAGGAAAGTCCGGTATGCCGTTTTAACTTGAGAAATCCATTGCAGTAATAACGTTTGTACTTTAAACGGTAACAGCAAAGCCCGGTATCTTTGCCATGTTCGTATATTACTACCAGTGACTGTCAGTACTAAAAGTCTATAGTTCTCGTTACGTATACTATAACCTGCACTGACAAACTGGCAGGAAGATACGAACACGGCCTAGGTAACTCGATCATCGAGTACTATAATGTTACAAATCGATGTTACTAACGATCTTGTCTATTTGAAAAATGCAATATGCGAAAATCATCCATCAAGTACATGTTTATATCGGAGACATTGGCTGCGTTCAGCAGATTCAACAGTTGAATGTTTGCTGCTATTGATGTATTCTTTTAAATCTAAAATTCTGATTGGATGATCTAAAAGAATACATCAATAGCAGGCGAACGCTCATTCAACTGTTGAGTCCGCTGAATGCGCCCATTGATTACCACTTGATATACGATTACGGCTATCATATCTGAATTACAAGAAAAAAGTCTCGAAAAAACTACACGTGTACGTTTTAAAAAAAGTTTATGATTCGGAGGCGAAATGATTTTTATATGCGTTGAAGGTATTTAATAAAATAAAATTTCTAGAACACAATTTTTATTGACAATTCTTATTAACATAATTTTATAAATATCAAATTTTAATTAATGACTTTTGAAGTTTTACCTCAAAAAGAGTATAAATACTTTTAAGAGAATATATCTGATAACTTTATATACGATGAATTCATGCCATAAATAATCGACAAAAATTGATATTATAAAAATAATTTTTAAACTATCCCTTTCTGTCTTTCTATCGGCTTTATAAAAAGAAAGAAAGATTTTTAAACTTCGCGCTTAAAATCAAAGTAATGTTGGTGCAATCGGGTGACGCGCAGGTCTCTCTCTCTCTCTCTCTCTCTCTCTCTCAGACAGAAAATTATTTTTTTAAAATGTTTATGTTTATTGATAGATAAATCTATGTCACACAAACAAAATAAGATATAACACAAATTTGTCATATCTTATTTTTTAGCGATAATCTACTTTATCTTATTTTTGATAACTCCTGAAGGCTGCAAAACTACAGTCATTTATGTACAAGCTTAATAATGTTATAAGTTCATGCTTCTTTTCATATCATATTATACATAAATCGCTGCTCATAATAATGTCATATTCTTAATTAAATATGCACTGACGTCGGCAGTATTGAAAGTATTGGCCTATTTGTCTATTTCATTCGTACGCGCTCGTTATTACTTCGAACGCGGAAATGTTGGGAAAGGATTGCATGCTCGTAACAAGCCGCCAGGATGCAAATTACGTTATGCTTGCGGTTACGTAACGTATTATTTATGGTAAACGCTGATATGAAATTGAAAAACAATAAGCACCTTTCTGAGCGGGCTATCGTTAGGAGAGTTTTACGAGAAAGCTGAGAGTTGATGCGTTTCTCTATGCGTGTACACACATATTCCAGAAAGTGACAAGATTTCCGCGAGTTTCTTGTCTCCTTGAATTTTTTTCGCGATGTCTTAACGTTAAAAATAGAAAGACTCGGCTAGATCAACGTTTGCATATCCTTTTTCCCCTTTTTTTTATGCAGTTGTGAATTATGCTGTATTATCAGTTGATGTGCTCGCGAGGAAAGATGCGAAACGAAATTAGCAACAAAATTTTCCATTACGCAGATAATTTACCTATCTAAAATTCCTTTCATCCGGTTCAGTTGATTTGGAATATTGTTTAATTTTAATGATAAATTATAAATTATGGAGCTGTTTGCATAATGTCAATCTTTAATATATTCATGTAATTACTCAAAGAAGAATCTTATGCGACTTCATTAATAAAAGACACTCATTGTTAGTCTAACATTTTCCAAGTAACTCCTGCACAAACATCCTTTGACGGTTTTTTTTATTTTTGTCATTGATAGAGCTGTCAATGTTTTTAGCACCGATCTTGTGCAATTATATTTTTCTTGACAGCCTTGAAAAAAAATATCGTATATATATTATTTATCTTATTATTATTACTGATGTTGAACAATAACACTATGTGGCATTGAACGTTATAGGCTACTTAACATTAGATTGCATTTATCTAATTGTTATCGCAAGTAAATAAATGATAAATATAAAGATAAAATTAATTTTTTTTAGAAAACAATAAAAGCTTTTTCTAATTTATGTATCATAAAGAATTTTTGATTTTTAATATTAAGAAAGTATGAGAGAAGGTTTTTAATATTAAGGAAGTATGACTAATATTTCAAAATAATAAAAAAGTTGTGAAAAAATTACAGATTATTCGCATTTAAAAGTAATATAAAAAATTTAATGACAATTTACCATCTGGATAAAAAATTATTTCAAGAAATAATATTTTTTTATCTGCTCCAATTGAAAGGTATAGAAATGTAATGTATTGTAAAATAATGACAAAAATCTCAATGTTTTAATGTATGTACTTTAAGTATCTAAGAGATTCATAAAAAATATATTGCGATATAGAAATTGGTTGTCCTGTAAATAAATAAAATATTTATTTGTTTTAAATCTTTGTTTAATCGGTGAATCGCAAAAAAATTTTGCACAAGCTATTTCGAATACTTAAAGTATTCGTACAAAAACATTTATTTTTTAAATTTTAATTTATAACAATAAAAATAATAATATACACAACCTGTCAAATCTGTTGTCAAATTTAATCTAATTTAAGTCGCCACTGCTCTTACTTAATATAATCGTTATTTTATATTAAAAACAATGGTTAAATTTGACACTATATAATGTCAATTTGACGCTATATGTATTGAGTAGGAGCAGTGGCGACTTAAATTAGGTTGAATTTGATACTATAGATTTAAGAGTGATAGACTAAGGGCCAGTTATTCCATCTTCGGATAAACTATGTGATAATTTATCTAATGGATAAACAAAAAAGTAAAAGAGTAAGAGTATGAGAGAGTAAGAGAGTAAGAGAGTGAGTTAAAGTTTATTGAAAGATGGAACAACCCTTCCTAAATAAACTATATAAATGTGTTGTTCAATAAAAATAGAATAGTTATATAAGTACAAATATATAATGGTAATAAGGCTCAATAAATTAAAAATATCAAAAAGAAATAGGGCTACGAGCCATAGATCAATCAACACACATAGTCTAAATTAATAAAATAAACATAAACATAACACAATAAACTTTAATAACTGCCGGCAATAAATAATACAAACGTTTCGATCTCTATCGAATAATTATCAATGTTGGAAATGAATACAAAAACAAAGAAAATATATAAAATTAAAAATCAGAATTTCCCTCTCATCTCGCAGTACTTCCGCTAACATATTGAAAATGCACGATGCGAAATCGGTAATGTGTGTTTCTCCGTTAATATGCAATGTATGATTTCTGTTGAAAAACATAAGTCATACAGAAATTAAAGTCGGTAATATAAAATACAAGAAATATGAACTAATGCACATACAAAAAATGATAAGTCAGTAATATAAAATAAGAAATATGAACACATTATAATATATGTAGAGAACATTAAAAATAAGCAACTGAATAAAAAGATTGAATACCTTAAAGCGGATCTTAATCAGACAAATGCGAAGTTATAAGTACAACTTTTTATATATGTATATAATTTATTTAAAGTATAAATATTAATATATGTGCTGTATATTGATCGTATTTCCATTATAATATTTAAAGTTGAGGATATGCAACGATTGAATTTGTCAGAGATTAATCTCACGTATACGATTAATCTCTGACGATTGCAAATTGTAATTGTGAAATAATATGGTTAAATAACAGGAGGATATTTTTTATAGTTTTGTTAAAGCTGGAAATGGATTTATACGATTAATATCTAATAAAAAAACAAACTATTTATTTGTTATTTCAATTAGCAATTAGATCAAGGTTGCAGAGTGCATTTATTTTTTATTACTTACTTTTTTATAACTTACGTGACATTATTTATTTAAACATATTTTTAAATTTATGCATGATAAAATTTATACGGTGTTGATTTTTTTGTTCACATGATGCATTTCGTATTTCGTCTGAATAGATAAATGTTTATACTTTTTTATACGTCGTAGTCGCATATGGAAGATGCAACTGCTATTATGCAATCATGATTAAGCTATTTGGTGTCAAGTCAGTTATCAAAGAACATATGTCTACAAAGCGAATGAGTCTCGATAAGTGACAAAAATGTGTTACGAACATTAATTCTTTAACGTGATTGTGAATATATCGAAACAGGATCTGAATAGAATGTTTTTCGATGGACTTGTTTGCTGAAAACGAAACTTTTCACTGACGAAAGGCGAATGATCTTGCGATTGATCTATGATGAGATTTATCACATCAGGTTTAAATCGTTAGATTGAATAGATAATTATCTTGATGATTTATCATATGCTAATTATGCATATGAAAAAAATCGTATTGGAATAAATGTAAATTTAATTATAGGTAAAAGATGGCACTTTAAAATAATGCAAATGAAATTGAAAGAAAAAATTTAGTTGGTTGTAAATAAATGATAAATTAGATAAATATGACTAAAACGACAATTTAGTACATTTAATCTCAATTTTCTTGGAAACTTGACGTAACAGTTCAATTTGGCCGCTGGATTCGCTTTCAGTCACCAGAAGTCCATTGAAAAATACTTTATTTATTCAGACCTCAAAAAAGTATTGAACTGTGTAATCAATAGATTTTTAAATTACTAAACTTAAACGCTTGCTTAAATCAATGCGAAAGAGAGATACAGCTGTTTCACATACTGAAAATTTCTTAAAGCCCGGGTTCTTCGCATTTTCGTGAGAAAGGCGAAACTTTCTCAAAGTAATAAAGAGCAGCGTGATGCATCTTGAATACTGAATGCTTGATGCTTTTGTGATAAGAGTTTATGTTTTCTCCGGAAATAATAAACGATAAGGATCAGCAGATGCGCAAAGAATCCGTTGAGATTAGAAATTTTACTTTTCGAAAGTATCTTGTCTGCAGAAAGAGACTTAGGATTACATTATTTTGAAAAGTTATAATACGCACATGTCTCGCGTGTTTTATTGGAATTATTTATCCGAGAATGATTTTTGGACAGTGCCAAAAACCATGAAATCGCGTCTTTCAAATAACAAACGAAATAGTAAATTATAATAATAAGAGGTTCTGGGACAATGTATATAATAACTCTTGCATTCGCTCTCACTAATGTTTCAGCGTGTCCAGGTGAGAATCGGAAACTTCTGGTGTTGGTGAACCCGAAATCAGGACCTGGCAGAGGCAGAGATACCTTCCAGAAGAGGGTCCATCCAATCTTGTCGGAAGCGGAGAGATCTTACGACATTCATATTACCAAGTGTTCTAATTACGCCCGTGAGTTCGTGCGCACAAGGGATATTTATCAATGGAGCGGTCTGTTGATGGTCGGTGGCGATGGAATCGTCTTCGAGGTAGTGAACGGAATCTTCCAAAGGCCTGATTGGGAGAAAGCTTTGCGCGAATTGCCGCTCGGGGTAATACCATGCGGTTCCGGCAATGGTTTGGCAAAGTCCATCGCTCATGCTAAGAAGTAAGTTCACCTTTTGATCTCGTGCAGCCAAAATTTTAGACAGTTGTACAATCTGTATGATTGGTACTAAGGTACTATAAAGTTCTAAATTGTAGAAAAAAAAAATGTTGAATCTTCCTCTGTTAATTACCGTAAGGCACCTCTCTCTCCCGCTCTCCCTCCTCTTCCTTCCTCTCTCTTTCTCTCTCGATATTTTTTGATAAAGTTATTACTAAAAACGTATAATCTAAGAATAAAATAATGTTTCAGAGAACCGTACGATCGCAATCCTTTGCTTATCAGCGCACTATCGGCGGTCAAATGTAAAAGGACATCGATGGATATTGTGCGCGTAGAAACTAGAAATCAGATTCTTTTCTCATTTCTGTCGGTGGGCTGGGGGTTACTCGCTGACATTGACATCGAAAGCGAACGACTTCGCGCCATCGGGGGCCAAAGATTTACTGTATGGAGCCTAGCGCGTCTAATAGGATTGAGAACATATAAAGGCAAAGTGTCGTATTTACCTTGCAACAAGGTTCCTCCTACAGAAAATATGGAAAACGGCAATATATATCACAAGGACTATGTTGCAGAGAACATATTGTCGCATTCGAGAAGCTATGGCGACGAATTGGACAGGTAATAACTCTGCGTGATGATAATAACGGATTTTTTAATAGAATGTAATGACAGATAACGTATTAAGGCACATATTAAATCAGCGTGATTGTCTGTCAACGTGCCACGCGCCAGATATCAAAGATGATTTCAGAGTACATGTACAAAAGTTTTATCATCGATTCTCTTGAAGCTATTTTATATATTTGAAGATACAGAGAAACTGAATCTGCTCGAAAAATAATGTCGCTGTGAGTATGTTGTGTGTATGTGTGTGTGTGTATTGAAATTGAAGTATATATGCACACTGCATATTCACCGAGTTTAACAACTTGTTTGGCTCTGAGAATATTTTCGATAACTTTACACAGATATATTATATTAAACGCAATAAGAAATATGATATATTATTTAACTATGTCGTTTCTTTTTGCTATTTACTGAGTTTATTTACGAAAAATAAATATGTATGTAGGTGTTGTGCCGGGCCTGAATCAGAACCGAAAGGTTTCTACAATACTTTCGGTGAATCATCCAACGATTTGAACGGTTACGATGATAACGACGTGATAACTGAGAACCTAGCTCTCGAGACGGAAAACGAGAGGAGACACAGACTTGACAGCTTTTACTCCGCAACATCAGCAAAGTCGACTTATTTCAGCACAGGTTCCGCCTCGAGTTATCACAGTATGGAAGATGATAACAGCACAGAGATTGGTATGTACTAAAATCGAATGTACTTTTATTGATTTTATAACGTCCGTACTAATAAATGTATCGTTAAGATGCAGAAAACATCTGTAACAATCAAGTTATGTATGGGCCATCATCTACACTTCCGGCGCTAACAACGCAGCTCTCAAATTGCTGGACAACGATTCAAGGTAAGGTAATTACTTAAATAACGGAAGTCTTGCACCGATAATTTGAATTTTGAAAATTTTAAACAAATTTCTTTTCTTTTGTTTGCTTTACTTTTAAACATATATTTAACTAAAGTTCATACCGAAGTATATTTAGAAAGTATATACGAGAGAAACGAACACTTTAGTTTTAATATTTATAATTTATAAGACTTGTGAGACGAGTTCAAAGACACATGTATTTGTTGTCATATAATATGGTGCCAAAGGTTGCCGCGTAATGTATCACTTATTAACCCTTTAACTCCAGTTGAATTCGAAGTAACGTCACGTACCACTTAATAAAATGCCGAATATAATGGAGCATAATTGAAAAAATATATATAATATAATATAATACATTTCAATTGCAATACTTACATTCGAAAAATAAATTCATAGAATTTTTATGCCATTTTTCACAATGCATAAGAACTAAAAACGAAGTTTATAGCGTGTATGTGTATGTAGAATATTGTATGTTTAAAATTTTAGGAGAATTCATAATGGTACATGCAGCATATCAAACACATTTAGGACAGGACTATTTTTTTGCGCCACGTGCTGCATTAGCTGATGGAATTATTTGGCTTTTAATAGCTAAAGCCGGTATTACACGGGCCAGCTTAGTGCAAGTAAGCTATATTATAAAGCAGGAAGAAAAAGAAAACAGTACGGTTGTATAGTGATACTTATCGTATTTGCTTATTAGTTTTTATTAGGTCTGAGTAGTGGAACTCATGTGACTTGCCCTGGCGTTGATATGATACCTGTGAAGGCATTTCGAATAGAACCTATGGAAGGAACGAGTGGATATATAACCGTAGACGGTGAGGAAGTTGATTACGGACCGTTGCAAGCCGAGATATTCTCTTCCTTAGCATCGGTGATGACACCCTGACATAAACGATAATCATGTATATTTAATGGTGATATCAAACAAAATCAAATAATCCGGATAATTCGACGAGAAAAATTTATTCTAGGCTAGCTTAGAATAAATTAGTTATAAGATAGTAACACCAAACTGTTAATATATGTATATTATCTATAAAAGATATTTCGGATTGTAAATTTTTAATTGACAATCTAAGTAAGCTATTTAAACTTCATTCTTATTACCTTGCGATGTGCTCAGTCAAAAGGGAGAGTTCTTTTTTTTTCTCTTCGTAAGAAAAGGTTGATAGATAAATATATACATAGAATTATTTATTAATCTAGAGTTGGACGGGTTAAATCTGTTGCATCTTAATAGATACACATTTAGCCATTTTGTAAAGTTTTCTATCAGTTTGTACAGTGTATCTATACATGCAACGAAATGATATTATTTGTGCTCACTATTGTAAACTATAATATTACGCGTAAGATATTATATTTTGTTACCATATAAAATAAATTAATGAATTGTTTCTTTTTTACATATACAAATATTTTTCGAGTCGATACTAACCAAATGCATTAGAGAAACTGTAAACTTTATTATCACATTTTTTAATATGTTTGCGTCTTACATCTTTAATGCACAATAAAATGATACTGCATTGTTTACGATTTGATATGCTGCACAAATAAAATAATATTTTAATAATAAGTAACATGCTACAGTAATCGGTTTGATTACATATTAACTATTTCGTTACTTTCATTTCCATATGAAATATAAAGAACAATACATGACAGGAATCATATATCGTAAAATCGTAGTAAAATTAATTACGTATGATATGTATGTATCATACTTAAAATATTAAATTGCAAAATTAAGATTTAATTATTAATTTTGCTGATTAAATTTTTTCCTTAATTAAAAGTGTTTTTTGTGTGTGATTATTATTATTATACTTAATAAACGCAATTGAAAGAGAGATGAGATTTAAAAAAGTTGTTTTATTAAATCAAGCTTTTTCCGAATTTTTATCATCTTTCATACCACATAATCTTGACTCAATGTCATGTATAGTTACAGATTAGTTTCGCCATAATTTCTCATGGTAAAGGCCGAAGAGAATGAACCAATCAGAATCCTTCCTTTCCTTCCATTTCATGAAAAAGTGGAGCTTTAATTGGTTGATTCTCTTATGCACTATGCGTTATGCAAAAGTCTGTGCTGCTGCCATAAAGTAGTGCGATACAAATTTAAAAAGTTTGAGAAGTTTTGTTTTACTATGTTCAAGAGAGCGTCATATATACGACGCATGGAACAATGTTTTTACATTAGTGAGTTCATTTTTGGTCACCTCTATTCGTGAATAAGTAATTCTGAATACAATAATGAGAATGGCGAATATGACGGAAACGTATATTTTTCTTGGACGCAGTCAACCTCCATCTAAATAAACGTCGTAATTTATCGAAGTGATTAGATTTCGCGCTCCTTTGTTTACGCTATAAATAACAGTTGATCGCTTACTGTTTACTTCTTTGCCGCATTTCAGAAACATAATTCGTAACGCTTGTAACGCGCGTATCTTGGGGAATTTGCTTCGATAATTAATATTCAAGGAGATATGTTTAGGTGATAAAAGGCGAAACGTTACCGTTGTTAAGTCTACACGTATCATTTATTATTCTCTCTTTACAACAGCGAGTCGTGATCATCGATCGCCATCAATCCCGATGATCCGCCTCTCGTTCCTTCTCGCTTTAAAACTTCCCTTTTGTACGTGGGTCTCCGCATGCGCGTCACTCGAGTTCGATGACGATGAAATAGATGAAGTATGAAAATGAAAAAAGTGAAGAAGTTTATGGATCAGTCTCTTTACACAAGAGTAAACAATGAACACGGAGAGCACGGTTCCCCAGGCGAGTGTCGTCGTGTCGTGTGTGATAAAAATCGCAAATTTCGCGGTCTTGGCGTGGCAACGACGAACTGTC
Organism: Mycetomoellerius zeteki; assembly: GCF_001594055.1. NCBI lineage: Eukaryota > Metazoa > Arthropoda > Insecta > Hymenoptera > Formicidae > Mycetomoellerius > Mycetomoellerius zeteki. The sequence goes on from NW_017256500.1 coordinate 1,450,604, forward strand.
GATTACAGCTCGAAAAAAAAAAAAAGACAGAATTGTAGCTCGTTAAAATAATCTTAAGTAAAACTATTTATATGCATGTACGAGTACGTTCCCCGAAATCGTCGCCGTTCCATTTGCATCTACGGATTCTCTTTACCAATTTAAAAGCGAAATTGTGACCTTCTCGAGTAAAAGCAACGACAAATAAATTAAACGTTGTAGTGAAAGTTATTTTTATAAAATGCAACAAAATCGGATCTTTGCGGAAAGTCGCGAGAAAGAGAAGTTTCAGAACTTTAGAAACGGCATTCCCCTAAATTGTACGAGAGAATCCCACAAATCGATCGAACGGCGATAACTCCGGAGCCTTCTGTATACATATCCGTATATACTACAAACATAAAAATGCCCTGGCCGAATCCCTCTCCGTTTCCCTCGATCTCCTTTTGTCGCAACGTCCTACTGAATTGATAATAGAATCGCGACTTGTAGAAACGCCGTACGTGCGTCGTACGTGTTTGCGAGGAAGAATTCTACAGAAAAAAATATTTTTGCTCCGAAAAGTCAACGAACGATTGTCTCATATTCTCGTACGAAAACAAATTGAACAGTCTGGCAGTTTATCTCAAGGAAACTCATTTCCGAATGGGCTGAGCGATGATTGTATGTACAATGCGGAGAATGATGGTAATTTTTTTTTCAGTCACGCCAGAACTCATCGATCAGTAGTCTAATTTCCATGGAAGTCCTTAATTCGATATAGTACGCTGTTTCCATTGGAAATAGAGACCTTGTGGATCGAAGCGAGAATAAAATAAACGCAACTAATGCATTCCCGGGAAAAATGTTGTATATATGGACATATTTTATATATAATTGTATATAATTATATAATATATAATATATTGTACAAAATTGAATATATCAATTTTATATAATTTTGTATGAATTATATATGAATATATGTAATATACAATTATATACACAATTATATATGAAACATTTTTTCCCGGGTTTCTATCGACTTAAATTTTGATTTTACGTTGGTTGCACATTAAGTGTAAATTAATGCTTCGATGGAAACTAGACTAGTGACACATCGATCAGCTGCTATTTCGAAGGTTCTGAGAATCCTTGAACGATTCGAAGGCTACAGGAGGAATATCGACCAGGCCAACGATCGCAATATTCGTACGTAGCGCAGGCGGTGTATATACAGAGTCTATTACTGAATTAACACTAAAAATGGAAATATACGCAGAAACGTAAATTCGGAGATCTGCGGAGATAAGTGGCTCTATCACACATCACAATCTTTGCGAAACGGCCGAAACGTCTCCCCGATCTCGCGGATCGTGAGTCATGATGCGCGCGAAAAAGAAACAGGAATAAAGAAAGAGATAAAGAAAGAGATAAAGGCGAGATATCGCAAACGGTGACATTTCCCGCGGAGTTTCCCAATCGAATGCCGGAGAATCGGGACAGACGTATTTATCTCGCTTTGTTTCCACGTCGTCTCGCCTCTACGATGACAAATTATTAATTTCGAAATATTATTCAGCACGCGCGCTCTCTTCCTCTCGCTCTTCTTGTCCTAACTTTCCGAGAGTTTATCGTGCACGTACATAAAAGTATATATACACATGCACGCATGCACGCACGCACCCACACACACACACACACACACACACACCACACACACGAAAGGCAAATCAAGCGTATTCGCATTCGGAGCATACATACACACTCCATGCTCACGTTTTCGCGCATTTTACAGTTGCAGTCTCTCCGCGTAAAAGATTAGAGAATCGATCATCTCGGCTCGGCAATCCATTTCACCTCTCAGCAAGGATTGGAGATCGATTGCATATCTTTAATTTTATAAAAGTGAGCAAAATCACTAGAATATATAATTTCTCTATGTAATTTTAATGGCTGCGTTCAGCTGAGAAAATAGCTTTGCAACTGCTGTAAAATTCTTTAATATGATTAATTTACACATCTAGATCCAATAAGAAAACTAAGAGCAAAATCAATCACATTAAAGAATTTTATAATGCGGGGCAAAAAATCTGTTTTCTCTGCTGATCGATATCTATTGAGAAAAAAAAAGTCTAAATATTTGCAAGCAAACATTTTCTTCGACATTTATTGATTATATAATAAAAAAATTTGACTGTGTGATGACAAAATATATATTTCTGTGAGATACGTGGACAGTTTGTCAATCAGTGACTTTTTAAAAGAAGACTGTTGAAAAACAAGTCGAACTTTTGATTAAGAAAAAAGTTAAGAAAGAGATTAATGACTCTAGTTTTATCAAACAGTTCACGTATCTCATTAATTGTAAAAAGAACAAAATAAATGGTTTATTTTCTTCTAGGAATAAAATTTTATTTCGTCATATTTAAATGAAGATATATTTCAGTGAAATAAACATTATATCCGACAAAAAAGATATTTTTAAATATTTTTCTTGGTGTAGTGAATTTGCTTACTTTTATAATTTTCATTGTTCAAGATATACAGTTGATCCCTTGCTTCTAAAATTTATTTACTAGCTGCAAAATCGCGCGTCAAGAAGTCTTACTAAGTACCTAAAATAATCCCTACGAATTTGGACTGCGAGCGGCGAGTTCTCCCTCCTCTTCTTTTTTCTTCATTTTTTTTCTTTTTTTCTTCTTCGAACGATAAGGACTACCAACGTCGTTGGCACGTGGACGTTGTCAATTGGATCTTTCCTTGCGAGAATCATATCGAATCACGAAATTATGAACACCCCGCGGAAATTCTTACAGTATAATATTGTCGAAACTATATTTATCTATAAGGATAGAATTTATTACGAACACGTTGCTGGTACAACAAAAAACTTGTGACACGCGTTGTACATCACTTTTACATCGAAATAATAAATAATTGATCTTTTGGCCGTCAGAAACGATCGACACACTTTTCTTTTGTCTCCAATCGAGTACGCTACAGGCGTACAAAACTGCCAATTATATAAACATAATATTTTTGATAAATAAGTGGGGGGCCTTTCGGCACACAACGAATTATGACATATTTTGTATTCGGGCAATCAGCACTCGAATTGGAGTGTCTTATAAAATATTGAAGAAAATATTAATCAATTTCGCACATATACATCATTCAAGCACCGCTTGAAAAATAACATTGTAATAACAAAATACATCCTTAAAATAATGGTTTTGCATCGTGATTGCGTACAATCGACAACTTAAGTTGACCTTATCCTTTCTCGATTTGGTCAATATTATGACGAAATAATTCACAACGTACAATATGAAATAAGTTCCAACCATGGCCAAGATTTTCTTTACAACCGATCCTGTTGGATAGTCCGATCGATCGGAGAACGTTTCACTCAACAACGTAAAACACTCTAAATTTACAACTAACAGCTCGCTAATTTAATACATTGACTAAAGCGCTTCTTTTTCCAATGATTTTCATTTCGGCGAGAGACCGAGGACCAAATCGGGATTGATTATCACACGAATCTCCGAATTGTATGAATAAAGTGACTCCGAGAACACTCGATTACGATTCTCCTTAGAGTTCCTTACGTAAGAATTTGGAAATCACATGGAAAAAACGATTTTATTAAAGTATCTATAAAAAATGTAGGTAGATACAGATTTGAAAATAATTTTGTTGAGCTAATAAAATAATTATGTGAGAAACTCTTAAGTATGATGAGTGATGCTGCAAAGTTTTGACATTTTAGCAATCATTTTGAGCAATTATTTTGACAATTCAACAGAATTATTTTCAGATCTGTATTTATCTAAATTTTTAGATACTTCAGCAAAATCATTCTTTCCACACAAGGTTTTCAGGACAACTATAGTTTTTCAAAAACGTCAGTTGAATACTCATGTGGTCTATTTCTATTATTTAACGGGGGTAGTCATCTGATTTTTTTTACGTAAACTATCACTTGGAATATTTTTACACAATTAGAAATTATTATTATAAACATGTTTTACTCTTTCCGATTCATTTGTATTTGAGAACATTATGCATAAAGATTTAATCATAATTTTCTGAAAAAAAGTAAGTAGAAACTAAACATATACATATTAAACATGTTAAATAACTTGTGACAATATTTTTTAAAAATAAAGATATTAATTAATGAAATACCATTTTTAATACAAATTTTCGATGAAATTGCATATTTAAAAGAAAGAAAATATGGCAAACAATTTTACAACAATTTACATTTTCTCGCCGTTAGGATATAAAAACAGATGACTATTCCCGAGTTAAAAAATGAATTCAATAATACATATACATAAATATTATTTTTACCATAATAACTAAACCGATAAAGTAAACAATAAAATATAAATTCCATCGTTAGCCTGAAATACATGACGGATCAATAAAAAATTGTCTAATCAGTGTCCAAGCTCTTACTTAAGGAATTCTAATTCCTCTTGCAGCCGAGGACGCACCGCGAATGCTGAGATATCGTAATTTCTACGTCTCGCGATTGAAATCTCATAACGAAGAACACTAGAACACGCCGCCGAGAGCGGCGACGGTGGGATCCGCTCTGGAAGTAACACGCCGAGCTTGGCTCAAACTCGTTATCGCACGCTCTGTAATCGTCATATACAAACGGTAATATAACGTATCAACTATATGCGCTACACTGGGTGTGTATTTGTAAAGATATTTATATGTTAAAAAATGGGGGGGATGTAGGAGTCATATAATATGTACACACATGATACTGGCAGTATAACTTTCGCCTTCTTACGAATCTTCCTCGTCGCGCGGCGAACATTCCGCTTCGATTAGACATGTACGGACAGGCCGCCGATTCGACATGCATGGCCGAACGTGAATTTCATCTCGCGACAGCGATAATTAACTAGACAACATCTTCCTCGGTTCTACGAGACGAGCGGACCGTGTTTCCCCGCGGCGATTAAAATCCGCGCGAGCCAGCATGAATTTATACGCGGCGTTAATTTTAATGGCTCTCCTTTCCGATTTCTGCGCTCGATAAGAAATCTAAACAATTCGGGCCTCGAAGATCGCGAAAATCGTTCGCCCTAGATACGTAGAAATCATATATGTAAACGTCTTGTACAAAAATGCTACGAAGTCGCGAAGATGACGCTTTTCGATGTTGAAACGCATGGTCGATAGCCTTAAATCATTAGTAACGCACCACCGATGCGACGAAGTGTCCTTCGTTTATCCTACTTAAGCATACGGTAATAAAAGGAAAGAAACGGCAATAGATTGTCGATGGAATTGTCTCGCATCGCTTTAGCATCGTTTAAACCGAGAGATGGGCAGGGGAGAATCTAAGGCCGGCATTCAGTCGATTCTTATATTTGAGATTGTCCTTAGTGCAGTTTTAAGATGTCATAAGCCAATCAATCAGAGAGCTGTATTAACGTCTTAAGACATTAAGATGGTCTTAAAACAAGAACGGACTATGAATACCGCCCTAAAACTCACAAAACGCTGCTCTTGCGTATTTTAGAAACATAAACATTTTTCATAAACATCACAACATATAATTATATTGTTTGAGAATACTTTTTCGAGAACAAATCTAGAAGCACAAAATAACAAAATTGTATAAAAATCATCTAACGAATCTGGTGAAAAAATGCCCTTAGTTTTTGCTTTTCACTGTAATACTCGGATGAATATGATTTGATAAATTAATAAGCATCAATTTTTTCATACGAATTAATAAATATCAGTTCTTTTAATTGGTATAATAATAACTACTTGGTAATAATAGCACTGTTAATTTTTTTCTGTGGAAAAAAATTGGGCAATTTATATCTAGCCATTTCATCACGTTGTCGATAAATAAATAGATTGATAAATTTAAATCTTGATTATATAGGTAGATATCCAGGTAGATATAATTAGTTACCACATAACGGCACTTCGTATTTATAAGGAAAACAAAGTATCAATAAACCATGTCAGGGTTAGAGAGCGTACATTTTTACGATCGTACGATTTATAATTTGTTTTAACTCAGGTATTAAATACTCTGGACAATCTACGTTTGTGTCTCTTTTAATGTTTTATGTCCTAGATTTGGCCTTTATATAACCGTGCAATTAGAGATAACGGTATAGAAAAATGTAAAATGCTTCTTCAATTTCTCATACACAATTTGGATTTTAAATCATTTGAGTTTTTGCTTCCCGTACGCCATCTCTTACATCAAATGCGACAAACGCTAAAATTCATAATTTATTTTACTTTCATGAGACTTGGATGCATATAGATATGAAACGGTTTTGTTGAAATTTCGTTAGCGATACGTCTCCGCGAAATTCGCGCATAAAATAACGCGCGACGCTAAATATAAATCGCAATTCCATTTAATTAAACGCCATTATACATATATAGCGCAATACGATGTCATTTATTAAATATAACTTAGAAATTTGGCAGTGTTCATTTCTTGTCTTCGTCCAATATTACCTACATATCACTCTAGAGAAGATGATATCAGTAGAGTGTGCTGTGGTATGAATCGAAAAAGATGTTCTTGAAGTTGTCGTAACAACATAAAAAAATGCGTATAACATAAAATAATTTATGCGATTAAGTCTATATATAAAATATGTTCATATACATAATGTATAATTATATATATTATATATTATATATATCGTTGAATTATATTATATATACACATATAATAGATTAGAAATTTTTGAAATAATATCGTTAAACGGTATATTTCGAAAGATGTGAGAAATATATATATATAAAATATGATTCCAAATGTGTGAGCCGAAATATATGAAAGAAATCTATTATTGTATACATTTTATAAAAATTATTTATCTAAAGGTTGACGAAAGGAAGATTATAAGTTTTTGACACATCGTTTGACTTGTATAAAATCTTACTACATAAGAAGACAATTCGTAATCTCTCATTTCATACCACAGTGGCCTCAGATTGCTTGAGCCTCTTCCAAGAAAACAAAATGCAAAAGTGCCGTTGCATTGCATTTAAAAAGTTTAAATAAATAGCGTCGATGAATACTTATATTTTATAATGTTGATTCGAGCATGAGTTTTCTTTTTTATGAATTCGTCATTTTAATCTATTGTGAAATTCGAAATAAAATTATCTAGAATAATATCGATCTTATTAACTTTAAACAATTTGATAAGAATTATATTAAAAAATGTAAATGCGCTTCTAAAATTATTACGTAGTCATTATACATAAGAGATGAACTATGTTCATATCTAAAATTTCTGTTTCCGATAGAATTTCCGAGAAATAAGAATACATTAATATAATAACATTATGTTAATTTTCTATTAGCAACGCGTCACAAATAAAAATATATGTTTTTGCAAAATCTAAAATGAAGTTCCATTATAAGAGTGAATTTCTATAATTCATGGTAGACCGAAAATGAAGTGCTTAGAGTTCACATTTCTAATAAGCTCTTTTGATTTGAAACTTTAATAATGGCTACTACTGCAGTGTCTATATGTTATATCGCTTATAATTGCTTGTATTTTCTGATTAGTAAGTTGACCATAGATTCTGTGCAGTTTGAGGTACAAAATGCGTCTTACATAATAATCCCAGCAGGATCCGGAGTTGTTGTATAAAATAATTTGTATCAAAAATTATTGTAAGATAATTTGCGACACTGTTACATTTACTGACTACTATATCTAACTGTGTTACATTGACAGTTTAGATACCATTATACTTATGTACAATCATAATTTAGCTTCTAGTTGTTTAATACATAAAGATCATTTTTTACAGTGCATAACTACACAATAATGAGCTCACGTATTGTGTGCTTGTTAACACAGTTTTGAGTAGTTCATATTTACGGTATTACTTTTGCACAGATAACTTGGCCAATTACTTACATATTCAGTGTGCCTTTCGTTTAATTTCAAATGTTATGAAACAGATGTGCCATTTTCTCTTAGTCTTGTATAATAATGAGCAATGCTAAATCTGTATCTTCATCGTCTCAAGTACACAAGATTGATAAGTCTGATTGATAAAAATATTATGAAGAGAATATTATGACTGCGTTCCTTTCATGCATTCAATATCAGATATATATAAACTAATTTATAAATGTAAAAATTAAGATAAATTTCTAGAGAAATTTGCATCATGTATTGTCATGTACAGAAAGGATAAAATGTAACCCAAGACAATGAAATTACAGAAAGCGACGATTATCTCTACAAGTGTATTGAAAAATAACCTTTGCGCAGGATGTCTGCTTTATTTTGTTCTTTACTACTAACCACTAACATTTGCTAGTACGTTAGTATAAGAATATCTAGTTCAATTCACTTTTTTTGCCAAATATCTAGTTCAATTCATTTTTTATTGTTATTCGCAGTTTAGCAGTGATATTTAGAGAAGACGATTGGCCAATCTTTCTGTAACGAATGTAAATCGTACGGAATTTTTTTCTCGCATGACTTACATCGTTAATACTTCCGCAAGTCTACTATGCTACACTATTTACAGTTGATAAGCAATACATCCGATTGTTCTTGCAAACGTTTTTTTTCAAGCAGGTATATTTCGGTGTGTATATTCGTTTAACTATATATAATAGATGTATGTATGAACGATGAGATGTACACGTTGATAATCGATATGGAGCGTATACTTTTTTGTGGTTAAAAATATAAATAAACGTAAAAAAATCGTCTTTTTAATATAATTTGACACACTATTCGATAAAGCAATTTTATTTTTGATTCTGCAATGAATTCATCGTCTAACAATAATATCTATTGTGCGTAACAAAAATCTCTCGCACAAGATTCAAATTAATAATTTAATAAAATAAGAAACGTACGTTTACAAGAACATTCACATATTCTACGCCGATAAATACATACATTTTAATGAAATGTACGTAACAAGTGGCAGTGCATGTAACGCAAAACAATCGATCACAATCATTTTGCCGTAAAAGCAAATCGAAAGAATTGATTATAAAATGCCGAGGAAGTGATCGCCATCTTACGCTTGATTTGAACTTAAAAGTTGTATACGATTGCGTAATATATTCGTAGTAAGCGGATTATTTACCGTTAAGTATTGAGTCCCTCCCATTCGATGAGGTATTGTGTCTGACCGTTTGGCCCTATCCTCTTCGCTTTGATGACAAACTTTTCACCAGCAGCTATTCTATTAGCTGCACCGAAGTAAATATTCACCGAAGATTTCAAATCATCCAGAGATATGTCAGGCGCACTTTGCTTTACAGGCGAACACTTTGGAGATGAAGATATACTGCTCTTTCTTTGTGGTTGCGGATCGGGGGGAGGTAATTTATCATTACTTTGCCGCTGTCTCAACCTCCTACCATTTAAGGCATAATCCACACAATTCCCAATTTGACTATTTGCACTGCTCGAGGCACCATTAAATGAACTTCTTAAATTCCTGGCAAATTCACTTTTAATTTCATTATTACGAGCCGGTATAATAGTTGCCGTTTTGCTAGCAGTATGCTGAAATTGTTGCTGGACTTGCTGTTGGACAGGTGGTCGTCCTCGTCGATGTTGCCTTCTACGTTTTACTTGCCCATTTCTATCAATGATAATGTCCTTTTCCGATAACTGCCTTTTGGCTGGACGTACCACTGGCGGTTGCGAGATCACAGGCGTCAGTGGCAGAGGCAAGGTAATGGGACACTGATTGTAAGGTAACGGTGTACTTGAGGAATGGTGTACATTTGTCTGATTGCTACAAGGCGTGCCCACTAAATCACTGAATGGATTATTCTTTCCTTCAAAATCTTTGGGTAGTGGAATAAAAGAATCAAGAGTTCCTCTTGAACTGGTTTCATCTCCACTTGTGTCTGCAGGTGTCGAAGGTGGCAGAGGATGCATTAGATCCACAGAACTAGGCACGGATAGCTCGGATATACCTGATGTTGTAGCTGGTGGTGTTGGCGGTCCAGAAACAGAAGTTGGAGGTGTTGGCGGTAAATCGGATGCTTCTGAGCTCTGTGGTTTGCTCTGCATTAACAGAAACGAAAATGACATTATTTATCATTCTTGTATGCAAGAAGGCATTTTACTTACAAGGGAACCTCTCGAGATGTCAAATTCTGATTTTAATGAAACTTTGTGAACTTGTAGCTTACATAAAGAGATGAATTTAGAAAATATCAGTTGCGGCTAAAAAACGGTTTGAAGGGGTGAAATCACCCCTTACGTATACAGCGATTTTCAGCTTTTTCCGTTATATCTCGAAAACTATTTGAGATATAAAAAAATATAAACTAATTGGGCTAATAAGAGTCAACGCGAGCGGAGGTGCGTAATAATTTGTCAACAAAGTAAACTTGTCAATCCATGTGATGTGTTGGAATCATCTTTATTCGAATTCTTGAACGTTTCAATTCTCTTTGGAATCCTCATCAGCAATCATCTTATAACTATGTTAGATTTCGCGTTCTTAGATTTCTATTCTTATAATGTCTTTATAATATCTATGGAAAACATGTTATTTGCGTCACATACTAAAATCTGTAACACAATATCTATATACTTTATATTTATTATATTCGACACTCCGAACTTATGGAATGAATTTAAATAGGTTTGTTTTAATTATATAATGATTTGCTGTGAATACTAACATATAATCCAAGGTTTCAAGATGAGATTTTGCGATCGAATAGGTGAGTTACTCGAATAAATTACTGTAAAAATCCAACATCTTATATATATGAATTAAACAGATAACACTACAGTTTTGGCAACCTGCGAGTAACTCTATATTGAATGTTCGCGATTTTTTCAAAATTTTCGAAAAAAATTGTTAAATAATTATTCTAAAAACGCGATTGAATACAGCTAATTTTGTTGTAAAACTTTTGTATAAAACATTTTTTTATATCTCAAATAGTTTTCGAGATATAACGGAAAAAGCTGAAAATCGCTGTACATGTAAGAGATGATTTCACCCCTTCAAACCGTTTTTTAGCCGCACTGATTTTTTCTAAATTCATCTCTTTATGTAAGCTACAAGTTCACAAAGTTTCATTAAAATCAGAATTTGACACCTCGAGAGGTTCCCTTGTTAGTAAAAAATATAATGCAATAGTCAATCTTTTATTCTTCCTGAAGACAAGTAATAAATTTAAATAACTATCATATCACTTTATCATGCTTTTACATGAATATGCAATAATCTTACCTTCCTTTCCTTTACTTTGGCAATGGCGTTCTTCAATAATATTCTTGCTTTTCTGTATCTTGCTTCTCTGTCTTCCAATGATATTTCCTTACTACCTTCATTTACTCTTTTCTTCTGTTTACGTAATATTCTTCGTGAATTGCTTAATGCTAATAGACGACGAAGTCTTTTTTGTACACTCAACTTAGGAAATGGGAATGACTTTTTTACAAAACCGCCGCCTATGTTGCAATATCTATAAAAATAATTTAAATTGTCTAATAGAAGATTTTAAGATGTGTTAAAATAATGTTTTATTTCATGATATTTTGAATACATGTATATGTTGTATGAATTATAAGTATAATACGAATAGAGATATCAAGAGAGAACATTGAAATTGTAATGTGAAATAGAATAAAGTCATTTATTAATACTGAAATATTTAAACTTCTATACACTTTGATTGCTATAAAACATTTACAATTACTATAAAAATAAAGTTTTGTATTCTGTCATTGATTTAGCATCTAGATTCTTTGCTGTCTCTCGCCTTTCATATGTTTTACATGCATTCACTCCACTCGTTCAATTTCTACAATATACATGTATGCAAAGGATCGTATCGATCGTTACAATTTTTTAGATATTGCTGATGAAATAATGACAAAATGTTTCGAGCAAAAGTTTATTGGTTTCTAATGAAGAACTGCATAAGAAAAATTTCAAAATAGTTCATTAAAAAAAAAATTAAAATCCAACTATATATTTCTTTAAATAGAAATTTGTTTTTTAATATTATTATAGTATACAAAAAGATGATACATTACTATATATCTTCTTAATCATTGGATCTTTCATGATAATTTAATTATAATACTTAAAACATAATTCATGATATGCTGACGATTTGTCGTTGATACATAAAACAGTAAGACCCAAACGTAAACAAACATGATCATATTAAGAAACATACATAGAAATAATATTATCCATATATTGAGTCTTTCATCTAGAAATTTGTCGTGTAAAGAATGCATAATATTATAAAAAGTTTTCACGGAGGAACTCTATCCGGATATTGTTCACTATAAATAACGCGACAGCTTCACGTGCATTTCTTTTGCATTCATCAAATACTAATAACATCATATCTATTTTTTCGGTATGAGAGTAGCGATTTGTTCTCGAATATGTAACATACAGCATTAAACATGATAAACTGGTTCCGTAATTATATCTCATTGTATCTCACCAACAGAATCTTGTATGATTCTCTTTGTATGTTTCTTAACATGGTTACGTTCATTATGTTTGGGACTCACTAATTTAGTATCGACGACAGAATCATGAGTTATATTTTAAATATTAATTAAAATTACCTTCAAATTCAATAATCAAAATAATACATTATGTTAAAGCATTGAATTCATCTTTGTGTGTATAAACTATAATATAAAAAGAAAAATATATAGTTCTGTTTAAAAAAAATTTAAGTTGACTTCTAACTTTTTGTTAAAAAATAAACCATTTTGAAATTTTTTTCACACAATTAATTCTTTATTAGAAACTTGTTTGAAATATTTTGTCGTTAATACATCGAAAATATCTAAAAAAATCGAACGATACGAGAACCCTGTATATACAGAGTGTATCTGAAATAATGCTCACTAATCACATAGTGCTATTCCTGATAAAAAAACTAAGTCAAAAAGTCCTCTATTATTTTGCAATTTTCGCAATACTTTTTTTTAGTTACCCAATGAGCAAAATGTCTAAAATCGATAAGACAACTTTAAGATATCTTTAAGAATTCTTTAAGAAATATCTTTAAAATCTTTCACAAGGAACACTGAAAGATATTTTAAAATTGTCTTATACAATTTATCCATTTATTCGGCAATCTTTAGAAATTAATATCTCGTTAAATATTGCGGAAATTGCAAAATGATAGAAGACTCAGTTTTTAGGAATAGCACTGTATGATTAGTGGGCGTTATTTCAAATACACTCTGTATATTACATATATATATATATATATATATATGGGCTAATAATAGAAATAATTGAACTTATATTGTCTTAAAGAAAAAAAAACAGTTTGATGAAATAAAAGTAAATAAATATGTGTAAAATAGTATACCTGTTTCTTAAAGATTCTATCGATTGACTGGATTCAGTTAATGGAGGTGGACTTGGACATGAACTTTGCTCTGCTTCCGAATTTTGATAAATTGTACCTCGCATTGCTATAAGTGTAGGACTCACAGGTATTTCTACATTCTCTGACACCCTTTGTTTTAACGCAATCAATTGTTTTGTAATTTCTGGCAAAATCACCGGACTGAAATAATAAGTTTTACGCATTACATAAATGTTAATGTATGTATGCTAAAAATTAATAATTGATTTTATATTGTATACAATTTATGATTGCATTATACTAACTCTTTTGAAGGAGGAAGGTATTGCAGTCTTTTATTACCAGCCCAACATCTACGTAATACAGAATCATCTATTTCACCAGATATTGGTAAACTGATAAACGGAGAAGGTGGTGGCAGTCTGACACGGAGACCCCATATTGTAGTGCGCTTTTTTATTTCTTTACCACATTTAAACCTGTTTCTATTAGTTGTCAATGCTGTCAATATTGATTGCCTACGTACATCGAGACTGACATTTTTAATCTAAAAATATATACACAATATTATCATAAACGTTATCAAATATTATAATTAAATATAAATTAGAATAATTTGTTTTATAGATGACATATATATATATATATTCCAATGTTGAAGACTCCTACCCGTGTTGGAAGCTGTAAGGTCGACCAGTTGTCATTTGCGTAAGGTATAAGAACAGTGTCCAAGTCGTAATACTTTTTAGCGTTATAAACAGTCAGATTGTACAACATCAGGTGCACCAGATCTACCCATTTCATTTCTAAACGCCGAATAAATTCTTTCCCATGATTGCACATTGAACAAACAAATACATAAAATCTGTAAAAATTATTAATAATTTAACTACATAAAATTGCATGAAGAGGACTTGTATGGGATAACATGTAAGAGCAGTTGATTCGTAGTCAATGAATCCTGAGTTCCCTCATGTGTGTGTATATGTCTCAATTTTAAAAGATTAATTAGAAAATTAAAGATTGTGGAAAAGTGTAAGATGATAGTGATTGAGATGACCTGTATATTTTAAAAACTCGTACTTCAATAAGAATAACCTGTATATTCAAATTAAATTGAATCATTTTTATATTTACTTACCTATCACCACTGTACAAATGATGAGTTAAGCACCTGATGCACTTTTCATGAAACCATTGTCTACAACGACCACATTGTAACATTTGTGCATACCATTCACCATTTAGTCCACAGTAACAATAAATTTGTTCAGCGTTCACTCTGTGATGATTATCCCAACTTAACATATCAGGCTGAAATTATATGTTATAGTAAAAATATCTTGTAGAATTTTTATTGTCATAAATTTTTAAAGCGCACATTCTGTTTTATATATAAAAATAATATAATTATATAAACACTATTGGAGCACAATAATATACATTTTATTACTATTATACTTAAATCTTACATCATATGGCAATTTTGTCATGTCATCTGGTGGTGGTTGAGGTTGGTCCCTACCGCTGCAAACTTTTCTAATGCTTGCTTTAACCATAGAATTTTTTGGCTCGCAAGATTCACGCGTACGCGGCTGACTATCTGTGCACCTTCTACATATCCAGTGAATATCTCTACCTGACTCTGGTTTTGATATTTCAGGCTGCAAATGCATAATAATTATATTCTATATCTCTATCAGTTTCTAATTAATATAATCGAACTTATTTCTATAATTTCAGATATCAAGTAAGATTCCTAATATGTACCTGATGACACAATTGGTGATAGCCACGGCTACATTTATCACAAACGATAATGTCATTGTCAGTCTTAGGCTGAGATTGTTTACAAAGAACACACATAACATCCGAGTCTGGCATTGCCAATTTTGTAAGTTCTCTAAACAATGACCAGGAAGATGTGTTGTCCAGAAATTTGACAAGACATCTTTAGTGTAGAAGTAAATTTCAGTGTTATTGAGTTGCAACATTATTAAATATTACTATTAAATATCACTAAAGAGAAATATAAGTTTGTTCGTACCTCGACAACTGTACCAAGGTAATATTTGCCATCTCTGTGTTGAAGAACGTCATCTCCATGAGAGAAACCGACTCGCTGTTCCTTTGTGGTACTATCGGGCGCTACCAGACTTTCTTCAGCTTCTGACATTTTCTATCCTGTTTCTAAATCATAAACAGTATAGCTGTAATAATCAAATATGATCAAGAATAACACTACTAGAAACACTCAGTTTAAATGACTACATATGTGGTATATAAATCCATGTGAAAATTAAGCATCCAAGATTCAGCTTCAATGCTTAAAGACGTTAGACTCTTATTTGTTGTGTATCTACTAGAGAGTTAAGTCAAGCTACAACAATAAAGAGACACTATATATCTTATAAATAATCTCTGTAAAAGACCTTTAACTTCTATATATATATATATAAATAAACTGTTGGTAAACATAAGATAACACAAAATTTAAACTTATTACGACTTCATATCTCTCACTTTCCAAATCTGTTTCATCAAGTTAATTATATCAATAGTATGAGAAATTTGTTACGATTTTTCTTTATATGCTGCGATACAAAAAGGGGGCAAAAACAATGTAGTTAGTCTTCGTTATTACAAGTTTCTAACCTCTCTAATTTTTTTTTAAGTAAAATATCACTCTAAAGAGTGAAAATTGAGTCAGTCTTGGAAAAGAATGGTTCAATTTTCAATCTTTAAGAAATTTGACTCTTCAAAATGAGATTTTACTCTTCAGAGCGAGATTCACTCTAAAAGCTTTAGATTGTATATATCTGACTAAAATCGTAAATATACGATTGTTAAAACCGTTTGCAGATTATCGCGAATACTTGCATAAATCTGTGGTATAGAAAGTTCTCGAATATAATTAACAGAACGACACGCGATTCGACTCGGAACATCACCGACGACGCTCGAGAAGCGTTCGAGGTAACCAACGGGGCCGCGCGCGTCCCCGTTCAAAGGTGCGAGGAAAATCCAGGTAAATCATTATTCGCCATACCGTTCATCGCCACCTGCCACAACGACTAACGTTACACAATTCGACGTACGGGAACGCGGTCGCGCGACCATATGATCGGCATCTCATTAAAAAAACAGTCCGGCGCACTCACTCTCGCTGTCGAAGGAGAGAGCGCCGTGACGCTTCTCGGAGCCGTTCGCGCGGTGCAGCAACGTTCACGGATGCATCCAACGGAAACCGCGTTCGGCGGGACTGTATTCTTCGCTCTTACGGAATCTCCGCGTTTCTCTACGCGAGCGATTCCTTGCGTCGGTTCGATCAATCCAACGAGGACGGCGCGAAGGACGGATAGAAACAGGGAGAAAGGAGAAAGAGAGAAGAAAGGCAAGAAAGAGAGAGAGAAAGAGGAATGGAAGAACCATCAACCCTCGGAGGCCCGATCGGCCCTTGGCGACGGGACGGTGACGACGCGGTGATGGTTCTGGACGGGTGGCTCGTCGCGCGCGACGTTCTGGACGCCACGGCGTCGTAAATAAACCCGCGCCCGACCCGGCACCGCGCGACTCCAAGCTCGGATCTGTCGGTTCGGTTCGGATCGGATCGAGTAGCTGCACGGATCCAGTCCGGTATGATCCGGACGGTCGTACCTAAGCTTCTCGGCCGTGGAATCATGCGCTGCTACATGCGGTCTTCATCCTCCGACTCCGGTCAGACATTCGACGATACACAAGCATGGGGGGGCCCCGCCACGGTCGGCTCGTTCCACGCTCGCTCGGATCGCTCGCTCGGTCGGCGCCCTCGCGGCTCCCCCGCGCGCCGCGGGCGGCACAAGTATCGCACTGCCGCGCCACAATCACGACGACGCCCCGGGCACCCACGTAGGCCGACTACACGATCACGACACGCCCTCAGTTATCGGCATTACCGCGGCGAGCTCGGCGCACGTTCATTGTATCCCATGGAAATTCGAACGAGCACCGTCCGCCATGTTCGGGGAAACACTTGCTGGGATACTACGCGAATCAGACGCGCCACCGTGAAACGACACTGCGAAACGCGTAGGGATGTAACGATGTTTCGGCGATGCCCTTCAGGAAACACCTGGCGATCGAATGGCTCCTCCATTGGTTTATCCTGTCAAACTGACACATTTGATGTTTACTGAAAATTTTTTCTCAGAATTTTTATGTAAATTTTAAATTTTTTCAGAATTTCTGAATAATTTAATTTATCATTTTTTTTTTAAATTGAGACTTTTTCGAAAGTGCCGAGAAAGTTTACATTTTTTTTTAGAATTTCTGAAATTTCTAAAATTTTTCATTCTATAATTTCTGATGAAATTTTATAAAATCTAAAAAAATTTAAGATATTTTTTCAGAAATTATAGAATGACAAGTCGTGTGAACAATTCTTAGAATATTTCTCAGAATATTTCAGAATTCACATATGAAAAATTCTAAGAAAAGATGTAGACTTCCTTAATGTTTCTAAAAAGAATTCCAATTGATGTGAAAATTCTGAAAAAAATGTTTACCAGGTAAAATTCATTTCCTCATCCTTTGTGATAGTGGTTGATGCTATTACTTTTTAAATTCTAATTTTATCTGTTTACAATAATTATCAAAATTTTTAAGGTTTTATTGCATATTAATTAGAATATATATTATATTACATAATAATATATTGTATAATATATGTTGTAAAAACTTATTTGTTGTTTCAGAATATCAACATATGCACCAGACTTTAGGGCGGTATTCATAATTATAGTCCATTTTTATTTTAAGACTGTCTTAAGAGAGTATAAATGTTTTAATACAGCTCTCTGATTGGTTCATAAGACACATGTATTTAACAGTCTTAAATTTACGAATCGACTATAAATATCGGCCTCAATCTCTTATATTTTTAAACACTGACATTCATGTTAAAACTGCCATACCGATCGAAATATATATTAAAGATTTTCTATACAATAAAGCCATTAGTAATAAATTAGAAATTATCAGAAGCTAAAAATTGACAAATCATAATCGATTATTCTTTTCACATTCGACTGTGATTGATCAATTTCTTATACCTTCTGATTTCTGATTTATTATTAATGGCTTATTGTAAAAAGCCTTTTACATTTAGAGGCTTTTTACAAAAGTTTGGGGCTCCGGCTTATGTCTTTTTACATATTTTAAGAAAAAATATGTTTGAAATTATTATTTGAGACGACAATTAAGATGAGAGCGATTTCAAAAATTTATTTATGTAATACATACTTGTTAAGTTTATTAATACGTACTTTTTTAAAAGAACAATATATATTAATCGTTTCTGTTTAATTAAAGGATTAGTTGTACGAATGATATACGAACTATACAATAATATAAAATTTATTGCAATAACAACAATTACCATTTTTAGCGTCAAAACAGATCACGTGATAAAAATTGACAAATATTAAGCGTCAATTTTAATTACATGACCTGTTTTGCCGTTAAAAATGAGCGTCGAGCATGAAAAAGCACCTTCACGTTAGAAACGACATTTAGCTTGTGGAACGTGGCCCTCGATTCAAAATGGCCGGCGGTGGTCGTTATTTGGGTCTCCTTTTACGGTACAGACATAACATAAACAATCAATATTTCAGTCATTCAAGTATTCGGAATAGCGTGACAAATACGAGCGATCGGAATTATTATTTAAGAAATGATCATTCCTACCGCGATTGCGTCGTCCACGCGTTGCATGAACATCTCAAACGTTCAAGCAGTACATACATCTTTCATAACAATGCACCGCTCTTATCCATATCACAGACTTGCAAAATTGCTCGATGCAGTTTTCTTCGGCAGTCTTTCGTTCGCTTGTCAATGGCCGATTTAGCAGCGACAGACGTCGATCATGTCGGCTAAGAAAGCTTTACACATTCACGTGTTTCATTTATTTGTATATACATTTTTCATCTAACAGTTAAATTTATCGAAAAGTGATAATAGCAGTGTTTACTGTAAATTTTCTGCTGACAGAACGTCAACAGAAATATAAATTTGTCAATAAAACGTGATAGCAGATTGATTGTAAAAATCGGATACAATCTAGCCGTTCCATTTAAAAATAAATAATATTTTATGATTACGAAATAATAGATTACATTCAGTTCCTACTGACAATCAGCTGCCAATTATATCAAGAGCTGTCAAATATATTGGGAACTGTTAAATATATCGAGAGTTGCTGATAAAGTAGGCGGAATTATTCCAACTTTTGATAAATCTCTCTTATTTGCTTTCATTTTCTCTCTCTTTCATTCGCGTTTTTATCCATTAAATAATTTATCACATGATTTATTTGAAGATGGAACAGGCCTTTAATACATTTGATGCCAATACATTGCAATGTTCTACTCTATTCTGCATGCTTGTTAGATTACGTCGATAGATTTTACTGACGGAACGTATATGCTTAATGCCAATGCAATTGATTCCAATTCGCTATTATTCTAGTTGAATCTGCTGGCAAATTGTCAAATTTAACAGTCTTATACATCAAATAGAAAACAAAATGTTAGCAATTTGAAGTCTGGTTCCACTAATATAAGATTAATTTCATCTTGGTTCAATTTACTCCTTATTTTTTTCTAATTCTAAGAAAAACTAAAAAAGAGCTAATAAGTTAAACCGAAATTAAAGTAATCTTACGTATTCGTGATCGTGTTACTTGTCATTACTGTTAAAGAAACCTCGATGTTGTAAGATTTCTTTTATGAAAATTTATATCATAAAATAGAATTCTTCGAGTTACGAGTAACATTATACTTCTTTTGTCTTCTACATTACATACCCTTCATCTTATTTTATTGTTATAGTTTACTTGCGAATTGAATCTCTACAAAAGGAGTAGAAATCTAATAAAATGATAACTATTTTATATATATTCACGTGTTGATGAACAAAGAACGTTGCAATCTGCGAAGTTGCGATATATAAAATTTTATTTTGAACTTTATTTGACGTATTCAGTTTTCAAAATTCGTCCACTTTAATTGCGTAAAATAGAAGCTATTATATTTTGTTTATATCTTTGATACATGAAGATGCTGATTCGTCAATAATAACAGAAAATGCTTCGAAACTGGAAATGGCAAAATTGTATAATTCTTTCAGTTTCTCAACAAGCCTCCAGAATATTACGCTAACGTTTTAAAAATAAAAATTTATTTTTGTTTTGAAAATAAGGAGCTCTTTTAATATTCATTAACTTATTATTGATATAAATTATTGAAATTATTGATATATCTACAAAGACTTTCGATTTTAAACAAATCGATTATATCAATTGATATGTAATAAAAAATGGTATAAAAATAAATACATAATTTATTTCCTTTGTAACTTTAACAAAGAAACAAGATTACATACACACAATTATATATATATTTTCTTCAAAGAAGCGTACACGAAGAGACCATAAATATACGTAAAAATTTGAAGAATGTTTGAAACGTGTATGCCTAAATACCAATAAATATATATTTGTGACTATATAAATATATATGATAACTGATTTGAACAAAATCAAAAACATGAAGAGAATCCTTGATTTATGAAATTTTGTTTCAACAAATAAATATATTTATCGATCGCATAGTTCAATCGCATTTCTTCTCACGTTCTAGCACTTCGATATTGTTAAATATGGAAAATTAAAGGATTAAAAGGAAAGTAGATTTTAAGCAGAAGATATTAATTCTCATTCAATGAATGGCTACTGCACGAATTTTGACAAAAGCCAAATTTCATAAAACGAGCTCTCGTAAATGTACGTAAAAAGGCTCATCGTGAATCTTTGATCGGACGACGCGCGACGCAGTAAATAAGTCTAATAGAATGTATCAAAATTTTAATAAAATTTTGTCTGTATTACATATATGGTCTTAATGAGAATTCTTCATGATATCATTTTCTATTATTGCAATAGGTAGCAAAGACGCCTTAGGGCTATTGCTCTTGACATACACATAAATTATGGACGAAGTCTGTAACTAATAGCGAATTCGGTCACTTGCATTACACTAGATTAGTGTATACTAAAAGCTGCTATATCTACATGCGGCGAAGTTAAATGTTAAAAGCATATGAATAATTTAAACGATTAAATGGCCCATAATAACATTATCACATTAAATGGCCAATAATGGCATTGTCACATTATTTAATAGAGCATACATGTATTATTTCATTGTTAAAGTTGATTATATCATACCACTGCATTCAGATACCTTATATAAAGCAGTCTAATGTGCACCGATCAGAGTAGTGTGAGTGACCGAATTCGCTATAAAATAAAATTTACATTCTAAAATGCATGACACATTCTTTTACTAATAAAGTAAAAGTTTGTAAACAAAAATAATATTAAATTATGATATCAAATATATAACTAATAAATTAATCTAGAAATTAATTTCTTTGTGTGTTCTTAACATCTTGCTTTCTCACTATTTGTTTTAATGCTTCACGGAGAGAAACGTACTATATATTAAATACAATATGTTAAATATTAAATACAATATATACATTAACGTGAATGTATAATATATATTTAAACATTTTTAATACAATTAAATGTATAATACATTAAAAATTCAAAACAATTTGCGCGTTAAAAGAGAAGAAATTTTAAATAATTCTGAAAGTTGATAGTTAAATATGGTATATCCAAAATTAATTTTTAAAAAGGCTATGATAGTGTTATTAGCAAAACATGTGTTGCATTGTGAAATTTCAACGAAATGTGTGAACGCAATGTTGCGCGTTAAGCGTTATAAATAATGTAATACATATTCGATATAAATAAATATGGAAATGTCGATTTTATTGCAGAATTTCCTCGATAAATGTCTCTTGTCTTGCGTAATCTGTAATTTAGAGAATTCTTACGATCGTCAGCTCAGCTGAAGGTTAATACGCAGTTGACCATAAGAAAGTTCAACGATCTTATTATTTTCACAACCGTGTGGAAGCGACACGGTATGTTTGTATCCGTATATAAAAGTTATACAATTATTAACAGTCAACATTCGTCATACAATTCAATGCATCACAGGAAAGTTTATATCGTTCGAGAAACATATTTCTTCAAATATTTTTTTAAATGCATAATAACTGTGTTATTTGATATAATTTATGAAAACACAGACGTGTATTCAAATCATATTAAAAAAAAAAGTGCTGTACCTGTTATTTTAACAGCATTGCATCGCTTTAATCTAATTTTATTTCCATTTTTGTTTTGATTTCCATTGAATTTATTATTAATTTTCGGCAGGAATGGTCAGAATTCGAACTTTTTCGATCCGTATTCGTCTCGATTTAATTTTATAAATAATGTTAAATATTACATGCATTCAATTTAATTTGAAAAATTCAGCAAAATTGAAAATACATTTTAATTTATCTGTGCATCATAAAAATTGCAATGTTTTCAAGGATTGACCATTTAAATATATTCCAAACAAACACAGGTTGCTGTTTAATTGCTACTTCTGCAAAACACAATTTTCATATCATTGGTTTAAGATTATTAATAAAAAAATTATTTTAATTTTATAAAAGATAAGATCTTTTATTTAACATAAAAAATATTTTGACAAGCTACATGTACACAGTCCTTTGAATGCCATAAAATAACGTATATCATTCCGTAATCATTATCTCTGATAAATAAGCATTTATATAAGATACAGTATAAATAAGGGATGGAATATTTCTTTTAGGCATTTTGTGTAAGAGATTATTTGAAAGCGTATATGTTCGTATATATTCGTGCGTCGATATTCAGATTTACATCAAATAAAGAAATAACATTAAAAAAAAATAACAAAGAAATAATTATTTACAATGACTGTTCCGTTGAATATCAGTTGATCGAAAATCAGTTATTTAATTTGGTCATTAACGTTTATCGACAAAGATATCGATGTGCATTTCTGAATCACGCTTATTTATAGATCGCATAGATATAAACATTATAAACAGTCTAGAGATAGATATTATGATTTATCTCACAAAAAAAAGTTTGATTTATACGTGTCAGAAAGAAAATATTTCCAAATTGTGATATCTTGTAAATCTGATCTAAAATACTCTCAATCACTTTAAATATCTCTACATCGGCTGTTTACTCTTAAGGGCCATTGTCACCAAGCTTCGATTAACTTAGGGTGTATTCCGAACCAGGTTAGCTTAGCTTATTTTTTCCCCTAGATGTTGGCAGTTCCGTAACTAAGCTTGCTTTCCAGCAAGAACATATTCAGACTGTGTAACACAGTGAGTCGTTTTATCCTTGTTGTTTGCCAACGTTAAACAAAAATGAAACGACTCACTGTGTTACACAGTGTCTGACTGTGTCCTTGCTGGAAAGCAAGGTAATCGGCCGTCGAACTTAACTACTGGCTTCTATTGGTTACGAGTTATGACAGCCGACGGGTTCGGAACACTTCTCGGTTTAGTTACAGAACTGCCAATATCTAAGGAAAAAAATAAGCTAAGCTAATCTGGTTCGGAATACACCCTTAGGCCCAGTTCCACAACTCACAGTTAACTCTTAACCGAGAGTTGTGGAACTGGGGGTTAGGCCTAGTTCCACAATTCATGGTTAAGAGTTAACCGTGAGTTGTGGAACTCGGCCTTAGTCGGCCTAGTAACTTTGCAGACTTCCAACTTAAGCTGATGTCGGAGAATTAATGCGAGCTAAGTTAATCGAAGCTTGGTGACAATGGCCCTAAATCGATGATACAAAAGTGCCAAATAATTAAATCTTTTTCTCTTCGACATTATCCATTCGACGTTTGGTAACTTCAATACCTACCAAACAATTTCATACGTATAATACAAACAATACATTCTTTTCCAATGTGAAACTATCCTTTAAAACATCTTCTTCTTGACCGCTGTGTAGCGTTCCATGTACGTGTCGTAACCATCCAGATCCGCGAATTGCTTCATCTCAAAGAGATTCCCTTCGAGCGCCAACAACGAGACCTTGGAGTCCTTGAGGAGTCTAATGGGCACCGAGCTCAGCTGTAGGCAGTTCTCCTCCAATCGCAGCATTTTCAATCGCGGACAATCCGCCAGCTTCTCGGAGATGGTGGCGATTTGATTCTGATTAAGATTAAGCTCGATCACGTGGAGGCCGGCAGAGGCGTCCGGCACGATCGTGAGTCGATTCTTGGACAGATCCAGAACGTCCAGATGCTTGAGGTCGCAGAACATCAGCGGGAAGTCGGAGATCTGATTGTCGGACAAATTGACCTGCTTCAAGTGGCTCAGATTCGCCAAAGACAACGGGATCGATCTGATCTGATTCGTGGCGCAGTTTAGACCCTCTAGTTTCTCAAGCGCGCCCAGCGTACCGGGCAGAGCGGTCAGTCGGTTATGGCTGAAGTTCAGCTGCTTCAGCAGCGTGAAGTCGCCGATCTCGTTCGGCAGTGTCGTGAAACTGTTCTCGGACAGGTCCAGAGTGCGCAGCGTCGGCGCCAGGTCATGGAGTTTCCGCGAGAACTTATCCAGTTTGCACTGCGACAGCTTCAGGGTGGCGGTCTTCTCCGCGGTCTCGTAGTGCCTCTTCAAGGCGGAGTTGCCCATGTTGCCTCAGTGTCCCGATATCCTTGCGAGTAATAATCGCGCGGGCCTTTCCCCTGTCAACGTTGTGAAGGAATTAATTGATCGTACCGATCTATCGTAACAGATATCAAGTGCTGCTTTTGAAGCAGAGTTTTATCGCAAGATCGCAGTGTACCTTTTGTCGTCCGGACGATCTTTTACTCTAAACTTGAAATTTGAGTAATTATGCTTGGAATGTTTCGCAAAGTGCATACGATCAAGTTCTTATTTCGTTTCTTTTTATGCTGTAAGTGTTGCTTGCGCTTTTTGTGCTCAATCTACGTTTCCTCTTTTTTCCTTGAATATATATTTATTTATTTTCAAGTGCAAACATTTTTTGGGGATTTCAAGCAACACGAACAAATGCAATACGATTCTTAAAGATATCTGTACACAATCGTTCGCGTGAAAAACGGGAAAGGATTACAACGCGCCGTGTTCGCACGATTCAAAATAATCCGCCAAGCGCGCGAATTTCTCCGGAGCGACGCGAAACTTTCGCTTGGGACTGTAGCCGTCGACGCGCCGCCGGGTAAACTTTCCACGCGGACTGTACTATCGCTTGCGGCGCGCGACGACTTTTGCACGGCGCTGTAGCGGTGCGCGCGCTCGGTGGCTGTGTTCACTCCGTTGACGAGATTTCCGTGGCGAGGAATACACGCCGAATCGCCGCGCCGGAGCAACGTGGTTAAGTTTCACCGCACACAGTGCGGCGTAAGCGACACACGTCGCGTCTCGTTAACGCGCCTCGCTCGCGAAGACACGCGGACGTTCGTCCGCCGTCGACCCGTACCCGGCGTCCGCGTTCGCGGAGTAAGCACGCGGGAGGGAAATGTCACGCGATTGACAACGCGTCCGCCATAACGGCCCACCCGGTTTCGCGTCCCTGCCGCCCGATGGCGGGTCGCGCGCTCGCGCGCGCGCGTCCGCCTGCCCGAAAAATGGCCGACAAACGAAGATGTAGCGATGCGCGTCGGGTTTACAACAGACTGAAAACGCCGCGGCAGCCTCCAGTGTGTAGTACACGATGCGGCGGTGCGCGGAAGTGGTGAGATAGTGAGATCGACGTCACCGGCGAGCGACATACCAGGGTAAACGATGGCCTCCACGCCGAAGACGGAGAAGCACACAGGTAAGATAACCACTACCCGTTGACGGCGACTGAGAGCGAGCGAGCGAGAGGGAACGAGCGCGCGCGCGAGAGAGAGAAAGAGAGAACGAAAAAGAGCGAGCGAGTGAGAGAGAGAGAGAGAGTGAGACGGTGTGAGAGGGCGCGTACGCGATAAGCATGCGAGACCGCGCGACGTTCCTACCTTCTTCCCTTGCTGCAAGGCTCCAGATTCCTTTCTGAATAAAAAAAAAAAAAACGGATGTGTCACGTCGCGTGATCGCAGTCGTATCGCTTGACGTTGATCTTGATTCTCGCTTATCGGCGCCGCCGGTATCTCAAATTCGGTCGATTTACCGAAAGCGTATGATATAATCGGTGGCGTTAACCTGACGACGCCGGATGCGAAACGTCAAAAGCATATGTGTGCCGCATGATTTTTTTCCTGTTTCTCTGAGGGAACGAGATGCCCCAGAATATATCCGTCGATATTCCTTATACAGTTGCGTTTTATTTGGGAAATCCGACGTATTTACGATAATGACAGATCTGTCGAAGAAAAAGAAAAGAGAAAAAACACGGTTTGCTTATTCGAGGAATTCTCTCTCTCTCTCTCTCTCTCTCGCGATCGTTTCCGCTAGCATGCTCGCATTAAGAACAAGGTGCGCCAGAAATCTTGATTTGTTGTGTCCTGGTTCTAATTTGCGCCTAGTGATTTCGTGTTCCTTCTCAATTAGTCATAGCTCCTGTCATAATCGAGCATACCGATAGCTTGGGTCAACCCATTCTAGGCAGACATTTCAACTTTGTTTTCTACAATGGAAAGTGATATCACTCCTCCACTTCAAAAGTGACAATGCAAAAAATTAAGTTTCCCAGAAAAAAAGAAAATTTTTCAACTTGACAGAAAATTAATGACTAATCAAATCGATAAAACGAATATATAATTAATATGATCAAATGTCATTTGTGTCACTTTTGTTTTCATAATCCTTTAAAAAACCACCCTTTTTGAATGACATTTTAACGATTTTTTATAAAATTAAATTCACTTTTGATAAATGATAGGATAATGTTTACTTAATTCATTAACGATAATTACTTAAAAAATCCTGTTTTTTTTAGTTGTGTCATTTTTGAAGGGAGCGGTATATAGTTAGAAATAGATTAGACAAAGTTATAGCTTGAGTCAATTCATTCCAAGTAAACAACGTTGTTTTCTACGATAGAGAGAAAAAGACGAAATTTAATTAGAAATAAATTAGACAAAATTGTATCAATAGTTTGGGTCACTTTATTCCAAGCAGATAACGTTGTTTTCTATGATATAAAGGAAAAAAAGATAATATTTAATTGGAAATAGATTAGACAAAGTTATATCAGAGTAGCTTGAGTAAATTCATTCCAAGTAGATAACGTTGTTTTCTACGATAGAAAGAAAAAGAAACGATATTTAATTAGAAATAGATTAGACAAAATTATACCGCTTGGGTTAATCTATTCCAAGCAGACAATTCAATTTTGAGTTTTATGATAGGAAGAAAAGAAAGACACAATATTTAGTTAGAAATAGATTAGAGCCAGAGCTAACGAAATTATCCAATCCAATCATAAATTGCATAGTCGTGACAGTCGATGGTTCTAAACGAACAATTTTCTTTGAAAAGATTCATCAGCAATTAAATTCATCAAGATTTGATATTGAACGTGATACTTTAAACGATATTTACGCAAGTAAGTAGTTCTCGCTTTTTGCAAGAATGCTCTGATGTTTTTCCAAGAGTCGTGATTCAGCTGTTTTCACAAGCTGACAAATACACCGATCTTTATTTGCAAGCGCGCGAAAAGTGTTGAAATGTCGTAGAAAGGCTCAACTTTAACAAATATCTAAATGTAAAAGCGAAACGTTATATAATTTCCTTTTTATATTCAAGAAACTCATAATGAGCAATTAAACTTTATTGTTTTTATTTATTATATTAATTATCGTATAACTTACGTGATTTTATCGTAATTCTATAGACAACATGTTATGTAGACCTCGCTTGACTCTAGAGACAAGAATTTCTGCGGAGACTCCAGAAAGAATTGAAATAAAATAACGGATTGGAAGGGAAGCTAAATATCAATTTAAATATCTGTGATTTTCGGCTTCAAGGTTGTTTCCTCTTTTTCTCGTGGAGCATTTTTTAATACAAAATCGTATGGCGGTAATAGCCAGTGGAGTGTGTCAACAAACTTTACACCCGTCCAGGCAGACCCCGGGTCGTGATTCGAACAGCTGGCCGTGTCACAAGCTTTTCATCCCACAATTTGCCCCTTCCGAACAAAGACCTATCCCACCTTGCCCCTGTCCCTGGTCTGACCTGACCGAGAACGACTGTATTTTTCGTGGCGATTACGAGTCCTTTCTCCCTCTGCCCTCGTTGGCTGCTCTCTTTCTTGGGTATCACGAGCACGCCCCTCATGCATTTCTCGTTTTGTTGTCGTTCCCTCTTTCGCAGAAGACGCAGCGTTCTTTTGACTTCGCGTAAACTTATTTTTTTAAATCGTCATTTTTGCAATCCATAAAGTCCTATAGACTAAAGATAGTAGAGATTGAGTTTGAGATTGAATTTGATAAATATCAAAGGCAAAGTTCCCTGAATTTGGTATTGGTTTTCTTTCTTTTGATTGGTTTAATTGAATCTCAACTTCTAGTTTGATAAGAGCATGAGGCAAATTTAGATTCTCGAAATTTGAAAAAAATCGCAATTATTCGGACATTATATGAAAAAATAGAGTAGAGCTAATTCATCAATTGTCATATTTTTATTTTATGTTTTTAGTGACATAGAAAAATAATTAATGATTAATTAATAATATAAAACGTAAAAATCGGGGATTGACAAATAAATAATCGTGGCAACTAATAAATTAATTATATTTTAGACGAATGTAATTAATAATTGAAGGGCTGATTGTAGCAATGGACTAATCCACAACGTAGTATCGAAACTGTGATATTGGTAGAAATAAATGAATGACAGAGGCTTTTATTTGTCCCAAACGTTTTCATAAGATGTGAATTAGTCCATTGTTACAATAAGCCCTTCGATTTATATATATACATATAACGTAATTTTTAATTCCTTTAGTATAACAATTGGGATTCATAAATAAAGTGGCAGCTAATAGATCGTAAATAAAAATGGCAGTTAATTATGTCTTACAATTAGTAATTTAATTTAATATTAAGTTGGGAAATTTGGGGAGACTATTAATATCTTCAGATTTGATTGTGTTGAAAGTTCGACAACCATATCGGCACGCAATTATAATTTCTGAGATTAATTCATTTAAATGAATTTACAATAGTTCAACATCTTAACGTTC
>NW_017256500.1:1481385-1507662 GCF_001594055.1 Mycetomoellerius zeteki
TCATTTTCAATGTAAAAACAAATAACATTACATAAGTTATCGAAGTATTCGGTCAGATTACAGTATCCAGCGAAACGTATCGGTTATTTCTGTATTCCCTATTATTTGATGTGTGTGATCCATATATAAAATTAGCATCATTTGATTGATATAAAAGTGATCTCATCTTATTTTTTAAAATCTACAATCTTGATTTATCGTAATGAAGTGAGTCAAACGTTGAGAGAAAAACGCAAAATTAACTAAGTATATATATTATGATATATTTAATATAATTATTATTTAATATATTTGATTTTTTTAATAGAACAATTTTCCGTGGAGGAAAATATCTATTTTAGATTTTTACAGTAGCTAAATATTTTAATATTTTTAATATGCAATATCGATATATGAATATATAAATTTAAGTTCTTTGAGTATCATATTTGACGTACACAATGTACATGCTATTGTAAAAATTGCGTATTGTATTTCTATTTTAGATTCGTTGTTAAATTGTCAATATTTCAGACTTGTGAGATATCTCACTCTTGTGTCTTAAAAAATTTCTCATTATATCTTTGTAACAACGTCCGTCCGTAATGCTGAAAGAAAAATATTGGAAAAGTATCCAGTTTTCCATAACACACGTGCAAATTCATGTGTCGCATACAAAATCGCGAAATTTCTATTATAGAAGCAAATATAACGTTAGATCTATTAGACGACTAGGTTTTGATAATACACAATGTAACAGGTGTAGCTTATCAGAGCTGATACGTTCGACCTCGAAGGGATATATGACGGACAGAAGCACTTAAGTAAGGGTAGTTCGATCAATTTGCCGAATAAAACTAACAACAATGAACCCTATACATCTGCTTCACGTAATTGCGTTTAATTCGAGTTGCTCTATTGGCTGCACCAATCGTAATGTGTTTGTCGGCACAGACGTTACTTTTTTTGTTCATTGTGTCCTCGTTTTCTCTCTTAAATGAATTAGCTCGCGTTCAATCGTTTCGAACAAAACGCGGAAGCATTATTCCATATTTTGAGATTTTCGAAGTTTTTAATTGAGATACGGGGTAAATTTTATTATATCCAGAAATAGCTCGATGGAAAAAAATCTCCAATATTTTCATCGCTTGCGGCCGTAGTCGATTGTCGAATATATTTCGCTTGAAATCTCATTTTGAACAATAAATATCTCTCTCTCTCCCTCTCTCTCTCTCTAAAATAGAGAGGAATACTATATTACATTGTGATTTTATTAGCCGGTGCCACAAGTGAGATCACTGGTAAATCTGTCGCATAACCGTGACGTAGTGTCCTCTGAATGGCGGACTCATTAAATTTCTAACTAGGAGAGGGTTGGATATGGTCGCATTGAAATAATTCTATAGTGGCAAGTGCGCTATGTTGTGCGGGAAACGTATGACGACTCTGTGCGATGCCATTGAATGCCGTCGGCAATACCTTGTCCTGAGATTCGAGTAATCTTACACGGGAGAGGCGGAGTGCAGAAGGTGGAAGCGCGAGATCGGGATCTCGTCAGATCCACTTCATCTCGTCGGATCCTTCGTCTCTGTTTCGTTGCTATTGTGCCCATTATAGCCTTTGTACGCGACTGCTTTAGTCGCATTGCTGCCTAATCCGTAGACTCCTTTCTTCATTACTGCGACTCCGCTTGCTCTAATATCCGTCGCTAAAAGCCTTTACGTATTTGCAAAATAAAAATTCCCGAAATTCCCTCGCCTCGTTTCTTGATGAAAGATAACTGTCCATCGGATAATGAATCGTTTATATAAATGCGAGAACGACGAACCTTTCTATTTATGACGAAAACGGTAACGTGCGACTCGTATATCTTTATAATTGTTCGTAAGACAAGCATAATGATTCCGAAGTATGCGTAATGAAAAGTTAATTGCATGTATAGAAAGAGTTGCGAATACGGTAATGAATATTGTTTTCGAATAATTTATGAGCATTTATAGAAAATTACTTAACAAATGAAAGAGACTTTACTTGAGGTAATTGTTAAAATAATTAATAAGTTTTTGAAACCAAAAATTAATATTAATGAAAAAATTACGTAGCATGCAGTGAATAACTGTAGAATTATTTTCTGCATAAGTGTTTATATGTAGCAATTATATACAGATTAATTGTAGATATATTTTTATTTTACTTCGGAATTTTTTTTAGATATTTTATTTATCGTTCTGCACTAAAGAAAAATATAATAAATATTTATTTGAATAGTTCTAAATAAGTATTGACTAAATATAAACGTATATTTATTTGATACAAAAACCATTAATTTTTTATTTAACTTTATTTTTTAAATATGTTTACTTATAGTATTATTCAAAGAAATATTATTAAGATTTAGTAAATTTTTTTTCAGTGTGCGAAAGAGAAATATTTAGAAATAAAGGAATGAAAATCTAGTCTACGTATAAAGAAACGTTTTGAACATTCAAACGGTATTACAGTTGCAATTAGTGTGGCATGTGGTGGAACATGCTTT
The DNA here is from genome assembly GCF_001594055.1 of Mycetomoellerius zeteki. NCBI lineage: Eukaryota > Metazoa > Arthropoda > Insecta > Hymenoptera > Formicidae > Mycetomoellerius > Mycetomoellerius zeteki. The sequence goes on from NW_017256500.1 coordinate 1,483,901, forward strand.
TCTCGATGAACTCCATTACCGCAATTATTGCGCTCTATAAATTTTCATTAATTTGACGCGATATCAAAAGAGTACAAGGAATGCTTGAAAAACGGAAATGTCCATTCGATCTTCCGCTTCCTCGTAATCACCGATATATTGCGTTTAAAACTTATCACTAATTTGCATGCAAAATACGATCCACTGCTGCAATATATTTTATGACTCCATAAAATATTTTTGATCTATTTCGAAAAGGAAATTTCTTTTAGCATTTGAGTTTAACGACACGGACATTATATAAATCCCGTTAAGATCTCCGGTTTGCAGGAAACGATTTAAAAGTTAATAAGTATTCATAAAATCCAGGTCTCCATAAAATAGATATTAATTAAATAACATGCATACTAATCGCTTCTCGGTCTATAAAAACTCTAGCTAGATGTTACCCTTGCACTTTGTTTTTTCCTAATTTAACCTTTCTTTGGAAGAGATTATTTTAAATGCGATTATTCGCAATTCTATATTGCGAAAAACATCGTGAGAAACATAATAAGCACAAACTAAATAAATATATTAAAATAGAAAAGAGATTTTTTTTCTATTGAAAGATACAAAATGTACGCTTTTTAATTTTTTCATTTTTAATAATTCAATGATGAACTCTCTTCCTTATCTGTGAAACGTATCAAAGTCTATTCCAGGAAAAATGGTCTGTTAAAAAGATTGTCATTACGCTCATTCTTGCGAGGCAATCGTGGCCGCTTCGCAATATTTCGATTTCATTCTGCAGACGACTATGCTTCGCAATATTTCTGCGGTACACACGTGATTTAGCTCCTTTATTGGATTCGATCTGTCCGCGCGAGCCGTTTAGGAACCGCAATCATGCACAGCCAGCCTTCCGTTCCTCCGGCGATCCGATCTGCCAATATCTATGCAAATCCACGGCCGAGTGCTACAGGCCTCGTGTCAACCAAGCCGATGATGCAGAACCCGTGCCAGAAACACGCATTCACAACGCCAACGCCGACGATGCATATAACGCACGGTAACATTAACTCAACTATTCATTAATATGCAACGGTTTTCGCGTTACGTTGCGAACGCGTAAAACACAAAAAAGAAAACAAGAAAAAATGCACGCGCGTGTTAAAATTGGTTCATGCACGTGTTACCGTTCATTCTGTTCGCTGCAATGCCTTGATTTTTATTTTTTGATTTCGTTGAATGTATCGTGATTTTGAAACGACGCTAAAGGGAAGATAGAAACTTTAAGTATCTGTTACTAATAACAGGTACTTCTTTCCTAAAAATATGTATATTTTTACGAAATATGTATAAAAATATAGGCATATATTTATATATATATATATATCTTTGTAGAGCATATATTTTGTTTTATTTATGTTTTAAATTTGAAATGTATTCTATGCATTATAAAAATTATTTATAATACATAAAATTTTTATTATATTGTAAAAACAAATTATATAAACCAAGTTGTTTTATGTGGGTATCTAAAATATTTATTTGATTTATATAATAAAATCAAAATCACATCTCATTTTGGTAACATTTTAAGTTTCAACATTGACTCTATGTTTATTTTGTTGTCAATTTAAATAGAGGAAATGAATTGATTAATTAAGAATAATATTGCAATAAAATATCGAAAGTGCATATATGTGCAGTATTACTTACATTCGTGCACGCGCACTTGCATATCTTGAGATCTATCGAGGCTGCGAAGCATGAGCTATTCACTGTCGTTTTCCTATGTGAGCCAATTCAACGTGCAATGACGATGACAATACCAGTCTTAACGTCAGCATGAGCGATACTTCTCACATACTAATACAATGCAAATAATGATGGCGGTAACAGTCTCGCGCGAGCTCTTTTCAAAGAGAGATTATGCAATAAACACACTATCAATCCTTTGTTTAAAAAAAAAATATGATATAGGAATATGGCTTTTAGACAAGTATCTATTGCTTGGTTCGTTCAAAAATTTCAAGTACAATACTCGCAATTATTATTTTAATATTCAAATCATAATTTTTTTTAAGACAAAAAAGAAAATTATGCTACGTTTGAAGAACCAAAAGGAATGCGAATAGACTCCTCGTTCTTCAAGAATTTTTATTAATCTTTTATTGTGTGTGTGTGAATGTTTATGGATTAATTCCTATAATAGTGAAAAGCATTTATTCGATCTCGAATATGATACTGGCTGTTACTATTTCGATATGCCATTTAAATTACAATTTCAGAAAGAAAATATAAACGATTTACATTCGAAGAACTTGATGAAATGGCACGTCTCGAATAGAACGTCCTCGTTCGTCAAGGATTTTCGTCAATCTTCCGTTGAGCGTTCACGAATTAATTCCCGATATAGTGAAAAACATCGGTTCGAGAGAGCTAGCTGTCGGCTAGCTTGTGAAGGTCCGCAAATAAATTGTGTCTTCCCTGTCCCGCTCGTCGACTCAGTCTCGTATCTCGAAATAAAGAGCGAAGCGTAAGAGCCGGCCTCTCAGTACGGCCTTTTGTCCCTCTCTCCTCCGTTAACCTCTCACCACCCGTTACTCCCTCCCTCATATATCTTTTACTCGTCCGTTCCTCTCTCTCTTCCTCTCTTATCTTTCCCGGCCAAAGTCGCAGATATTACCGGCCAATCTTGCGCCAACGGCCTGTCCGCGAGAACGACAGTTTACCTCGGATCCGCGACGAAGTTGGTTCCAACTCGTGACGACGCAGACTTGTTTGCAATTGAATCCCTCTGGTCCAAATTTACTTTCTCGTAGACGTAAACGGGCATTTCGAACTCCGTTGGGATGATACGGTTTCCAATACTTCATTGAAGTATTGGAAACGTCGTGTTGGTGAATTTCCTATTTTAATGTGCTCAATTTAATTAACGTCTTTATTATTAATCTAGCGGCACACGAAGTATACTTTCTTGCTTGATTACTTGTATTTTAGTAAATTATTAAAAATTATATATTGTGTGATGCAATTTTAATGATTTATTAGAACGCAAACAGTCCAGCAAGAAAATATGCATCGTGCGCTGCTGAGTTTAACTTTTTTTAAATATATTTTTATCGACGTCAGTTTAACTTCCTGAACGTTAATGCAGCGTATCGTAGGGTGATAAGTCGTCGAGGGGGACTAAGACACTGTGAATGAGATAAATATAAGATAAAGACTAGGAAGAATAATCGATTGTTGCTATTATTCCGTTTATTGATAATGTTAAAAATATGAATGGCGTGACGGTGCTCGGAAATGTGACAGCACGTTTCTAGGCGTGTGTGCACCGGGAGCGAATAAAAATCGCGCAGAGGAACGCGTCTGTTAACAGTGATGCGTAAAGGGCATCGAAATGTCAATTCGCCACTCAGTGTTGCGTATGATAATTGCGTGCAGATTAAGTGGGTGTTTATCACTAACGGCGTTGCCAGGCATTTAAAAGCGACTCTTGTGACACAGGCGACGACCCGGACATCTTTTCCGTGTGTTCTTTGGAGAACGCGTAACACGTCGGAGCAACGCGATCTGTCGGCACGAGATAGATTAATTACTCGATTAAATGAGAGCCAGTCGAATTACGAAACGCCGATTATGGACGTAATACTCGTGCAACTTAATCAGTCCCTCGTTGTTGCTTATCGTATAATTAATGTGCGTGACCCGAGTGGAATTGGAACAACGTAACTAATCCGTCTCTTAATTACTTCTCGCAGGACGATTCGAAACTGTTTCTTTCCTTGGAGCTTTGAGAGCAGTGATGTTCTACCGTTTATCATCTCATTTATCAGACGAAAATGTCCGTGAAGTTAGCCCGGTACTTTTCAAATATTTTATTTTTATTAATTAATAAAAATTGATCGAATATATACTTTGCTAAGGCGATCAATAATACGTATGTCGAGGAAAAGTTCGTATAAGACATTGATCGAGCGGATACAACCAATTGTTAATCGTAATTGGCCGAACGTAATTACATGTTAAGGTAATTATTTATATAAGATAAATAAGGCTAAAATATTCTGTTAACTCCGCGTTAATATAAAAAAATATTTGATTTAAAGACGTATGTTTGCGAGACGGCTGTGTCAATTTGTTCAAATCGCGCAGACTTTCCTCAGTGCACAATGGCCGCAATTATTCATTATGGAATATTAATTGCGGGATGATCTCAGAAGATCCGTCGCGATACGAAGTGATGTGCAGCGGATGGTTTGCAGACGTAACATGTTAAACGATCAAGACGCGATCAGATGAAAGGGATCGTTGCGTTCACTACATAAACGCCTACAAGTCGTATATGAACAGAGGAGCCAAGAGAGGAGGCCGTATTGTGCTCGTGCAAGTTTACTCGCGCGTGTGGCGTTAATTAATGCGCGAAACGTGTCTGTTACCGCCTCGTCCAAACGATCGTGCAAATGCATCTCTGCATCTCCGAGATAGAAGACGGGCAGATAAGATATAAAGAGCATGTTGCGATAAAATTATCATGCACCGCGAGATATAATTTCGAGGTAGACAACTTCGCGTAGACCAGTTAAATTTTCGGTGTCATGAATGCACGAACATACATTCCCGTATTTTTATTCGCGACAATGAAAACGGAATGCCTGGAGGTATTTCTTTTTCGTGGATTGTACAATCGTCATTCCACTAGAACCGCCGATGGTACCTAAATATTTTAATTTTTTCTTGTCTGTATTTAGATATACGATATTAGAATACTGAATATGTGCAATGAATATATACAAATAATTCTAACGATACAAATAATATCACATAGTAAAAAATATTTTGTATTTGTGTTAGAAAGGGTCATTCAAGTCTTTGTTAAACTTTTGTCGTGAATTTTTAACATATTTGAGTGTTAATTTAATATAATGTGATTATGTTATTTAAATGTTTTGTGTTAAATTGATATTCAACATTTTTTAGTGTCAAAGTAACACAATTTATGATGAGTGGACAAATAACATAAAAATAATGTGTTTTAAAATGTAAGTTCTAAGATGAATAAATGAAATATGTGTTAATTTAACATATTTAATACAAATATTATAACAATTTAATACAAATTTTTCAACTGTGCAAAATAATTTTTTATTAATCGAAAATAAGAAAATTATCAAATTGATGCCTTCAGCAGTTCTAGCAGGACACCATTAGCGGTTCTAGTATTAATTGTTAATCATCGTAGATGGTTACAGTTAAGTAAGTTTTAGCGAATTTCAGTTCGCTAAATTGAGTACACTTTTTGCATACGCAAATATATTTTACTGTATTCGCATGGCATATGAATCGAAAATTAAATTAATTATTTAATTCAATCGAATTCCTCGTAAAATTATTTTAGCGAACTATTTCGATTCTGCTCAATGGAATGTTTTACATGTTTTACTCGTGCTTTGAAATGGGCTTGTACCGCAATGTTTTACGATTCTATGGCCGGTACCGTGCTCTTCGTGCACGGTGCGCGATAAATTTTTACGTTATTACGTTTGCCATTTATTTTCGGACGTGAAGTCGTTCGCGGGGTATCGCTCCTACCATTTGAAACTGTCATTTGTGCGAACGATAATTTTTAGACGCACGGTACATAACGCAGATCGGCGTAAGCGTAAAGATAGCGGTCTCCGAAAATAACGATGCGACGAACACGACAGGAAATGTAGCGCAACTGGGTCGCAAGTTCATCAACGCTAATTATTGCTAATCGGAACATCTTGCACTGCGGACATATTTTAACGAGACTGTGTCTTGTTGCTTTCGTGACAGATAACTGATCGTATGCACGAACTTCGATCGATGGTCGAAGTGCGTCAACAAGAGTATGAAAGCGAAATATGAAAGCGATGATTTTCTCTATGATGTTTTAAACGATCTAGGTCTATCTATCGTAGTTGCGATCAGCCATGCGTTACATATAGTCGATTAATGAAACGTAAACAATTTAGCAAAGAAAACATATTTGTTATTACTATTAAATGTTTGCGTGTTTTGTTTATAAAAATGTGATATTTTTAAGAAAGAGAGCGGACTTTAGAAACTTTTGCAAGAAAAGATATTGTTTTTCAATCAAAGTTTTATCATCAGAATAGAGATACGTATTTTGCAGATAAATTTCTCAAAACTTTATGAACTTTCATCTTATAAACGTTTCTATTTAATCTTTTTATTGTAGTACATATCATATAATAAACAAGATTACGTATCAAATGTAAATTTTCCAGTCGAATATTTAATGAAGTAGTTGAAGAATTTAATTGCGCATCGCGTATTTTCACGAAAGTTTGTGCTTATAATTTTTTAGCGGCGTCCCTGAACGAATTTTAATACCGAGCTTCGAGCCTAAAATTTGCGTTCAAAGCCTTTGCTTACCGTTGTCGCGGATAATGTCTGGAGAAAATTCGATAATTTTATGAGACAACAAGTAGTCCAGAAGAACTGTACCTGGCCCTTGTGCTTACCGTACCGTGACACGAGTTACACGACCGACCTCCTGGCACCGTATCGGATTATACACATCGTTCTGAAAGTAGTAAAAGCAATGTAGAATCTCGGTAGGTGGTCGAAAGGCAGAGAGGAGGTCGGCTTTTCGCTCCAGTAATCGCGAATCGTTTGTTGTACAAGATGATACTTTAAGAAATTCGATACTCTTCTTTGCCCGACATTCTTCCTAAATATGTGTCAATTTTTCAACGTTCTTACAAGTATATACGTCACGTATATGTCATGTATGGAACAGATCATAAACTGTAGACAGTTTTTATAAATATTGATTAAAATGATGTGATTCTACATCTTAGCCTAAAGACAAAATCAAGGAAAGATTTAGAAGAGACACCGTTTAATTATTAATGTGCGAAATGCGATTCCGATATTATATTAAATTATTTATACTAGGTTATTGATATTTTTACATTTTTTTATATTCTTTATGTAGAGAATGGCAAGTCTAAAGAGACGTAGTACTCTTTTTATTATAAAGAGCGTATATATAAAGAAATAATGGAAAAAGAAACAACTTTTGAAATAATATGAACTATCATCATGTTTTTTAACACATTACATTCAACGTGCATTATTTCATCGTCACGGCCTCTAAATATAGTACATTCCAAAAAATATGAGTGAATTTGACATGCTAGTATTTATGTATAATATAATTATCGTGTTGATAGAAACATCAATAGGTGTAGTTTTAACATTCTAATTTAAAAATTAAAATTTTTATATTAATGCAACACAATGAGAATTACACAGAAAGAATGATTTTATTGAAGTGTCTAAAAATTTAGCTAGATACAGATCTGAAAATAATTTTATTAGACTATCAAAATTATTATGGAGAAAACTTAAATATGATGAGAGAGCAATGCTACAAAAAGTTTTGATATTTAAGCAATCGGCTTGAACATCCTACATAATTATTTTGATAATCCAACAAAATTATTTTTAGATCTAAATTCTGTATCTAGCTAAATTTTTAGATATTTTGACAAAACTATTCTTTTTGTATATATTTAACAATCATAGCGTTAAATATCTATACATCTATATTTTTTACAGTATATATATGAGCAATAAATTAAGATGTTAATTGTATCACGATTTGCATAAGACAATTTAAGATTTTTGCAAAGTAAGAAACACATGAATAATAACTCAGAAATTCATTTAGCAACTATCAAGTTTCAAAAGTTGTCATAGTTACCGTCGCGGTTAAATTAGCGTAAACTTTACGAGAGAAATTTTGAACGCTATCACCACACAAGACTTGGAGGAACGAAGCTATTGCTGGTACTTGTCGCGACAGCCATTTAACGGCGTCATGATAAGTTTACGTCTGACATATATCGCGGGAGCGACGCGGAAGCACTAGACGCAGAAATCGTGACGGAACATCCGACGCGTTAAAATAGACACCCTAGAAACTGACGCCTTAGTGTACCACTATCTGTATCGCGGTACAGTATCCGAGGTCGCGACGCATGTATCACCGCACGTGTATATTTAGGTCCCCTGTCATCAGTTTTAACCGATCTATGAGTCTCGAAATCTCCATTCGCGCGACGGCTTTACACTCGATCAGAATTATTAAAGCGGCGATGATATCGGAGAAAATGTTATAGAAGATTCATTAACTGTACTCTCTAAATTCTTTGGAATGGAATCTCACTCTAAAGAGTGAAAATTGAGCCAGTCTTGAAAGAGAGTGGCTCAATTTTCATTCTTTAAGAGTGAGATTTCAGAGGCAGAGAGTAGAGTGACTCTAAAAGTTTTAGAAAGTACACATACATTACCCGCGTGATTTTTTAAACATAATTACTCGTGTTTTACAATAAAATAAAAATTGATAATATTCAATTTGCGCTAAAAATAATGTGTATAAATATACTACTCCTATATTTAACAAATTTATAAGGGTATCCTGAATACTACACATAAATAATGAAGGATATAACGTCTTTTAAAGCTGATTCAGATCGAGCAAAGGAAAGCGAGTAAACGCGAATAACTTGTTGAAGTAAAACGATGTCGCGAAGTATAAGTTCATTTTTTTTTCACTTATTTGTTCTAGATCCGGTTCTAGACGTTCGTATTACAACTACAAAAAATAGGCCAGTATTCATAGTTAGTTCTTACATTTAAGACCGTAGTATAGTCTTAAGACGTCAATAAGCCAACTACAAAGCCGTAATAACATCTTAAGACGGTCTTATAATGAAAATAGACTATGAATACCGATCATATAGATTAATTTGGTATATAAAATATTATTCAATCAATGATTTTTTATTTAGTTGCACGAAATTCTTGCTATTTTCAACCGTTTTCAATCATTATTATTAATTATTCAGTATCTCTATATTATGGTTTGATTAAAAGATACGTGGATGATAAGTCGCGCATAGAGACATCCAGACATGTCTTCTGGGAATAGTAACTTAAAATAAATTATTTCTTTCGTGAGTCGATTATCCGTTTCTGATAGAAACTGCTTGTCGCGAGCGATATTTTTATGGGGCGATATTGACCACGGTACAATGCATCCAGAGTCACCCAAGCTTGTGATCCTCGATATTGTCTATCGACTAAAGTCTTGCTGTCATTTGATACAGCTCAATGTATTGGCAAAAAAATCAGGTCTCTTGTTTTTCCGTGAACTCAATTAAACATACCGTTTCTCAGTGGAAAGAAAAGACATAAGATCTTAAAAATTGCACGATTATATATTTTTGTTAGTGTGCGATGTAAAATCGTTCTCCTAGAAAAGTTGTTAGCGTTAATTTTCTAAATATATTGTCTAAACGAACGCTGCTTGTATCATTTTCTTCTAATTTTATGATTCGCATTTAGAAGATGTAATAATTATTTACTGCTAACATCGTGAATAGTGAAAGTGAGATTGAACAGTGAAAGTGTTTTATGACAAAACAAACATATTTAAAAATGCAATTCGTGCAAGTTCATGCCATGAACAACGACGCAAAACCCATTTTGAAAGAGACTCAATTGCGATTCTTTGCGTCATAAAATGCCGCAATACGACGACAGCTTCCTTGATTCGCCGAAATTTCGGCGGCGAACTCGCAGTTATACAGTGCAAAAACAGTTTTTGCCCAAATCGAAGTCTTTTCACATCACGACCACACCTTTGCTGTTGGCCGTAACCAATCACGCTAGGACTCTTTCTGGCTCCTTATCGACCTACAACTTGAAAGGTAATTCGATTTAAAAGATTCAGGTTAAGGACGCGAGGCGATTTCACATTTTGTGTCAATGCTTATACGATAAAAAAAAATACAAAAACGTTGAGAAGTCATTTCCTATTAATTATTTATCTTCGTTTTGCATGAATCTATGTTACTTGTTTCTGTGTTACATTGACATTGTTTTACGCCCGTATTTAATTTATACATAGTTTTTGTTGAACCAGTCAACTGAAACAAGTTTTGAAACATAATATGGTTTAATAAAGAGATTTTAAGAATAATTTTGATATTTATTGGGTCAAATTTACAATCGTAATTCAACTAAATAATTCTGATGAAGCTTGTTTTGAAATACAACCTGAGTTTGTTCAATAGTCGAGTTTTGTAAGAAGATTATACGTATGTAGATGTTATATCAATATAATTAATGCTTAATAATTAATAATTAATGTGATATAATTTTTTAATCTTGTAACATTGTTTCGGTAGTAACTTTAGAAAAGAACGATTATTCACATGAGAAATCTGAGATGAAGTCAAAGATTTTTGAAGCATTAAAACTAATAATTATAAAATACTATTCTTTGTTAGATATTTTTGTACTTTGATAAACAACGCTGTATATGATACTTGTATTGCATGTATTGATTGAAAGTAGCTATACATATTTATTTAAAATTTATCTTTTCCAAACTCGGTATGACATGTCAGCGATAAGTGGACATGCACGCATATTATTTGCTATTTTTAATATTTATTTGAGGAATAAAGTATAGGTATACTTTTATTTTGATCAAAATTGTTTTATTTTTATTCTTTTCTATTTTTTTTACATCTCGAGGAATTATGTAATTTTAATAAGTTAAGAAAAAAATAATAAGATTAATTACAACATTTTTTACGATATCTAACTTAATCATGAGTTTTTTTCGATTTATTAAAATATCACATAGTTATTGATTTATTAAATTTCTGCAATTTTATTTCTCTCTTATAGGTAAAAATTTTAGATAAAGAAATAATAAATTAATTTATATATGAATAATTGTTCAGTCAGAAATGATGTGAAAGGTAAATTCTAGTCTTCAAATAATAGATTCAATAATTATTTTAAATGAAATATTGAAATTGTGTAATCAACCGTACAAATTGTCACTAAAAGAAAGAAATAATTCGTGTGCAGCAATCATAATTTGCTATTAATAATATACGTGCAAATTTAATCACAAATTTTAATGTACAAATTGCTACACGATTTTCAATATTACACTATTATAAATTTCAATTAGAGAATGATACAATAATTCTCTCGTTAATTACGATTCAAGTAACAATATCTTTTAAAACGCTCTCTCTATTGAACGGAATTAGTTGTTATCTTAGAGAATGCTAATGAGAATCCACAAAACAAAGCAATTAAATGTATGTGCTACAACTGTTCATGTAACGAAATATGTAAATGATAGAAGAAAAAAGATGAGAGAAATAAAATTGCAGAAATTTAATAAATCAGTAATTATGTGATATTTTAATAAATCAAGAAAATTGATCAAGTTAGATATAGCAAAAATGTAATTAATCTGATTATTTTTTTCTTAACTTATTAAAATTATTAAGTACTTTTACTATTCTCTCTCTCTCTCTCTCTCTCTCTCTCTCTCTCTCTCTCTCTCTCGGTGTAAAAAAATAGAAAAGAATAAAAATATATGGCATATATTTTATAATAAGACGTTCACAAACCGGCGTTTATACAACCTTGATGTTTGTTTGGTAGTGCCGCACTCCGCGCACCGTGTTGTCGCGCATGTCGCCGAATTGTCGAAACGCAATTATTCCCTACAAGCAATTAGCGACTTGAATAATCCGTGCGATTAATTTACTTCTACGATTAACAACGCGATCGTGTCCAATCCAACAACATGCCAAACATGGTTATTTTTGACATTTATAACGGATAATTACGTAATTTAAGATTTTTGTACTTTTTGATATGAATTTGCCGTTACTATATACAAGGTGTTTGGAAAGTAATGAAAAATCTTTCGCATAGGGGCATAATGGACTAAATTGAGAATTAAAGTCCTCTACCATTTTATAATTTTCGTAATAGTTAATAAGATATTAATTACTAAAAATTGTCGAAAATTGGTCTTCAATAATTTTTTACTCAAATACTATTAACTTTACAGAAAAACTGTAAGAAGCAAAAATTGTTTATTTTCTTCTCACAAGGTTCTGAGAATTTTTTCAGAATTTTTTAATACCGTATTTTCTCATGTTGGTAAAAATAAGAAAATGCAGTACTAAAAAGTTGATAAAAATTCTTAAAGCTTCGTGAGTAGAAAATAAACAATTTTTGTCTCTTTCAGTTTTTCTGTAAAGTTGATAGTATTTAAGTAAAAAATGACTGAAAACCAATTTTCGACAATTTTTATTTTTAGTAATTAATGTCTTGTTAACTATTGCGAAAATTGTAAAATAGTAGAGGACTTCTTCTCAGTTTAGTCCATTCTGCCCCTATGCGAAAGATTTTTCATTACTTTTCAAACACCCTGTATAAGTGAAGTGCGATTAATGTTGGGAGTGCCATGCAGTTATTTTAGTAATTATAATAGTATGCGCGATTGTAATTATTTTTCGCGAGTATTGTAAAACAGTAAATATTTGATTTTTCAATAGATATAACTGATAATCAATTTATTAAACATTTTATGAATGAATTGTAAAATATAAATAACAGCTTCGGAAAACGTAAAAACTTAAAGTGTAAATAATTTTATTTAATTCTTATGTTATAGATTATAATATTTTATTTAATTCTTATTAAGATTATAATATTTCAATTTTTATAAACATTTAGTTTTTGAATTTAAATAATTAAATTAATAAAAAATAAAAACAAAAAGAAGAAAGTAAAATAATACTATGTCTAATAAAATATTTACCTGCTTGCAGTTTAAAATCTAAAATTTCTATTTAAATTTTTTCATGACATTCACGTCTTATGAATAATGAAGACTCTGAAGCAGGATATTTTTGACCTGATCTCTATATATATTTATATGAAATAAAAATAAATTATCTATAAAACACAGTAGGGAGAAGATTGTTAATTTAGTCGTGCGACTTTATTTTCTTCTTCCTAAATGTTTCTTAAATAAAATTTAATGTTTACGATTAATCTTTCTTTTTAATCAAAATGCAACTATACGAGAATTGTTTATGTCTCAATTGTCTCAAGATATGAAATATTATTCTTATTTCATCTGACATATTTAAGATTCGACGGCTATAAATATGGGCCTTAAAGACGTAATTATTATCAATTTATATTTAAACAGCTTAAAATTATATTTCGATAGTAACTATTTACATTATTTTCTTGTATTTTTACGCACCTTTAGTCATTCGCGGATCTTCTTTCGTGATGACGACATGTTGCATGTATTTTAAAATTTAAAATTCATTTCACAATAGAATTAACAAGATATATCTGGAACAAACCCATTTGTTCTGCCTCTCTAAATTGTTCACATTCTGATCTAATCGTTCGTTCTGCTCATTACATCGTTGTACGCATCGACAATTTGCGTAACTGAAGTTTAAATAATTGCAGCCTCTTAGAGTACATTAACGTCTACATTGTACGCATTATCACATTAACCCTTACGCGCACGTGAAAGCATCTCGACGAATAATTACTAGTTCGTGCTGTCAATCATATTAAGCACCGCATGCTCATCGCAGGTACACCACCTTCGACCATAAGCGCTTCATTGTTATTATGCGCAACGTCTCTCCCGCATATAGACACAACGGATACACTACCAAGTGATTTCCCTCTAGACTCGAAGCTCGAACAAATTGCTGTGTTCACTGTCACACGCGCGTCGTCGTTCATCTTCGTGGATCCATAAAACGCTTTCGATTCACGGGTTAATGGACGAAATGATTTTCACCCGCGGGGTAAACATAAATTGCGAATGATTAGAGCGTAATAATATTCGGAACTTTAATGACAGGCTTGAAAGAAAATGAACACTATGATATAGAAACATATACGTTGGCATTTGGATGATGAAGTACGATTATTGATTATCTAAAGACATAATACGTTATAAACTGATAACTTGAGGGTGCAGTGGAAGTAACGCATTTAGCTTGACTTTCTTTCTAAACCTCTGATATTTTCTTTTTAAATCTGATATCTTCTTTTAAAACCTGATATATTTTATTACATGTTTTTATTGCTTGTCGAAGTCACTGGATTGACACACTTCAGCCATTCATCCGGTTCTCCAATTATATCGGGTTTGAAAGCTATTCATGAATAGTCATATTCGCGAATTGTTTTTTAAAGAAACAGCATACGGAATATATTCTCGCTTGAATGGATCGCATAAATAGAATCTTGGCACTGGCACGTGGATTTTCATGCTTGGTGGCATACATTTGTTATGAACTTTGAAGCGACACCGTTTGCCAGACTAATTTTGTCAATTTCATATTTCTAAAAAAAGTTGTACCAATTATTAAACTATCAGCTTTAATGAATGTAATTTTTAAATAACTGATTTAATATGTATTTGATTTTGTTTAGTTTAATCGATTAAGATATTACGTGCGTCTAAGGAAAAAAAATTTGGAAAAAAATGATCTCGTAACATATTATATAAATTTCACGATAGTTTGGCAAGATGAAGGAAGAGAACTTGTATAAATTTAGAAAATCAAATAATATGCAATAATATTATAGTTTACGATACTTCCTTACTTTTCACCACAATTAATCTCGGTTAGAACAAAGTTTGTGTGTTGCTAAATAGTTTCAAAAATATTCATTATTGTACTTTCCATGATGACAAATATTTAAGTTATTCTATATGATAGCTCTAAGAATTATGTCTTCTAAAAAAAATTATGATCCATACATGCTGAGATATAAGCTCTAATATAATTCTTGCTTTCGGAAAAAATCATCCAAAAATTAATGACGTTAATTATCTAAATTATCTATTGCAACTGATATTTTGGATATTTAGAAAAAAAATCTAATAGTCTCTGTAATCTTTTACTCATTTTAATTTGGGAAATTTAATTCTTAATTGATATGTAAAAATTTCTTTTATATCTTAATTTCTTGGAATAGATATCTTAGATAACTTCTGTGTGTCTATAAATTTAATGAATGTCAAATTTTAAATTCCAAGGTGATTTTTAAGGTTCACAATTTTTCGCGTGAGACTAACTAATTTCATCGGTCAGTGTCACATGCAGACCACCGCACCGTCATTCTCTGTCGGTGCTTTCCCGATTCTGATGTGTCAACCCGCAGGCAATATCCAGAGGGGAGTCGGTTGTCATGGTACTTTAGGACGGCTTTTGATACCAGAAATTTACCGGATAAATTTACTGGTCCATATATAAGCGGTACATAGCATCATTATCATCGTCGCACGCGCGTGTAAGTCGGCGTTAATAAATACGAAGTGAAACGACAGACGTAATTACTGGTGAAATAAATTTCATCAGTGTCGTCTAGGAAATTAAACTGGACAGTTTGTTCGAGCGTCAATGACATTGGCGAAATCGCAATTTCGGCAATGAGCAATTCGCTTGATATATTAACATGACATGAATCGATAATTATAGCTCGCACAAAAGATACGAGAATATTACCACTGTTATTATTTTATCCATATTTGAAAAGATATTGTGTTAAAGTCATGTAGTCTGACAACATATGAAACATATCTATCAAAATTTGTTAAAGCATATTATACTTTGTGAATTTTGCGTTTAATTTTTGCATACTATATTATTTGAATGTTTTAATATGTTATATATGAATGGTTTTTTGGAGTAATTTTCGCATACTCTTTCAATGCTTTATAATGTTGTATGAATGGTTTTAGAAAATACGAACAAAATGTGATAGTATTCCATTATAGTGATAGTGATAGTATTCCATTATATAGTATTCACATTATGTGATAGTAGTATTCCATTTATCATATTGAAAATTTGGTCGTTTTATCATTATTAAAACACTTGTCATCGTAAAATAACAAAATTTTGATGGTTGAGAAAAGTCTAAAGCGAATTTAAAAAATTAGATATTATGATGGTAATTAGACTTTCTAAATCTTAAAACGAAATATCTGTTAAGAACATTTCATTGCAAAATGAGTCTCGTTTTCAAACTTTTCCTCAGTACATCTATAATTCTTTGTTATTAAGTCTTTATGCTTATTGCTAAAGCAAATCCATATTCATGAATAAAAAGAAGAACTGCTTTTGAGGTACGCACAAGATTCTTCCATAACATCTGGTAAAACCTTCCCTGTTGTAATAAATACATTCTCGACGAAGTCCCGGAGTTTAATCCATGTTCCAGAAGCTTCGCATAAGATTGCTAGAAGCATCCTGGGGGACTTTCATGAATAATAATTCGTTACCAAAACGCGACGTCGATATAAACGCACTAGCTTAGTCTTCTTGCATTGATAATGATTTGCATAATGACTTGCACAATGACTTACGGTATATTAAGAATAATTATTTGCATAAATGTTTTTTTACTTTTCAAAATTAACTTAAGTATTCCAATACTTATGTATTTTAATTCTAAGTTATTAGTTTTTTCATACATTAAGTGACTCAATTTTAATTTGTTTAATATACAGGATATTACAGATCAAACTTAAATTAATCAATAATATCATTTTTAGATCGCGTATGAGAGACACAATCGATAAATAAGAGCCCTATACGGTCGAAGCTAGATCTTAAAATGCTTTAAATAAATCAATCTTGAATCACTAAATATGATATGTATGTACTTGACATATATACCATTAAATTAATCATTTATGTATTGTTGATCGATTATTTTATGATAATCTATTTTTCTGTAAAATATTTTTTTTTAAATAATTATGAATAACGTTGCAATATTTTATAAATATCATAATATAGAAATTATGTGTATCATTATATAAGGAACATTTTATAATTCTGAAACAACATTCCATGGAGAATAATTTTTGCGGATACATTGTGACATTTCTAAATCTCTGTGTGTGCAAAGCACAATTGCTACATTGCATAAGAAATTTGAGTTACAGCTGGTTGTATGTACGAATGGACTTGTTTCTTGTTTACTTGCTTGGTTACGTGTTTAGATAAATCAGATCTCGCGGGTACAGATCGCTGCTTAATGCGCCAATTGGAGATATAGGAGTAGGGACCTGTTTTACGAGGGTGTCCCGACGCCAGGAGGGTGCAAACCGCCACTTAATCAAGACGTTACACGAGTTTCCTCCTCTCAGAGGACCCTCAGGCCACTCATCCCCCTAGGGTCGGTCACCCTTTCCGACCGACCGCATCGATTTTCCATAGGTGAAAGCTTTCGGAAACTATTCACAAATAAGCGCCCACCTCTATTTGCGCGACATAAATCTCTTTTTAACATGCACGTGTAGTTATAATATAAATGTTTGTGTGTTTGTTTCTTTTTTTTGTCGCGCATTTTGATATCCGACAGTGTTTTATATTTTTCGAGATTCGTCGTTTGAGGTGCACTCTCGTATAGGATGATGATAAATGTGCGTACACAATTTATACGTAAAAAACTTTTTCCATCAATTTAGTATTATTTCTGAAAATATTAACTTTCAGAATTATTGATACATATGCATATATTTAATTTTTTTATTAAATTTTGGTATGAATTGAATAAATAAATAAAATGGAAAAGAAAAAATGAATAATATTCACAGTATTTAATATTTTTTTATTTTTTTTTTAATTTAACTGTTATAGATTTAAATTAAATAAAATGTAACTAAATGAAGCTTTAAATACTTTTTTTTATAAAAATCTTTTTTTAATTTGTTCTCGAAAAGATTATCTAATATTCAGAAAATTTAAGAGTATAATTGAAAAAGATTTTTTGAAACCCTGACTTTTGATTTAAATCTAAAGAATAAAATCTTATTTTTAATTATTTTTATATGGAGTTTATTTTAACAAAGTTATATTATATGTTCTAGATAACTGAAATATTTGATAATGATTAGATTGCGATAAATAATAGCATTTTTTGCAAATAAAATAGATTTTAATTTAATTAAAGAATCAGATTGTGATCCATGCATGTGAATTCGACGATATCCAACATTATATGATCTCATAGATAACATTATCATAAGATAATGTTTTCGAAATGAACATCAGTGTCATATTATAGAGATTAGAGATCGTAATTTTTTAATATCTTCGATCAAATGGACATAAAATTGTATATATGAGCGATTTCTGCTGATTTACACAGTAAAGAAAATTTTGTTTTTGGAACGCAATTTAATTGCTGATCCGATAAACGTGAAACAGCAAGGGTGCAGGACGACGAGATAAATGCGCGCAGGGGGAACTATTTACTCTTGTGTTTGTATTAACTTCCGCAGCCAGTTCCATATGGGGAATTTTCAACAACGGGTAAAAGGTTGAGTATTGCTATTAACAATGGCTATACGATGTATGTGCAACAATAAGTTGCTTGTAGCGGCATGTTATTATTCTTTGTAGAGGAAAATCAGGATTTATAGATGTCATTAGCTGTGTTCAGCAGAAAAAGCAATTTTGCTACTGTTGTAGGATTCTTTAATATGATTGGTTTATACATTTAAATTCAGTAAGGAACTTAAAAGCAAGATCATATTAAAGAATTTAACAACAGTTGCAAAATTTTTTTTCTGCTAAACGCATACTGAGGGAAAAAATTCTTATGAACGCGAAAATAATTATAAAATTTAATTGTTAAATTTGTTTTATATTTATAGCAAATAAATTTGCATATTTGACAAATATTTTGCATTTGTTGCAAATAATTTTTGTCGCGAGTACGAAAGAAGAATAAATATTTGTTATACCTGCAACTAATTTACAATTCCTATATTTGTAAATGAAATTTGCTATTATGGCATAGGATTTGTTTAAAAATTTTTTTTCCCTCCGTGCATCCAACGGTTCAATTCAATAGTTTGTATAAAGCTATAAATGACAATATTTTCAGAAAATGCTTTTTTACATTTCTGCATTTAATCTAGATTTTTGCTGATAATACATATCTCATTGTGACAATTGCATAAAACATTTTATTTTTAAATACGGTTTCTAATTTAGTTGAAAAAAATGAAAACACGAATAAATGAAGGCAACAGTTTTCTTAAAACTAATTAAAAATGAGTAATAAAAGATTAAAAATTTAAGAATTCTTTTGCGGTCTATTTCACTCATGATTTTCGCTTCAATTTTAACTTTTAGTTTAATTCAGTCCCTTGTCTCCCAGTAATTTTACTTCTGGAAAGAGACAAACAGTCAGTTAAATTAAGGTTAAAGTTAACCGACCTGGATGAAACCAGCTATTAGGGACAAAGAAAAGAAGTAAAAGTAAAAGTGGAAAAAAAAACGGTAACAAGAAGAAGCGAAACTCCAGGAATTCGCGTCTCTTAAACGGACAGAATGTGATAGACTATTTTCTTAGCATTTTAACGAGAGTTGTTCTTTTCTAATGACATGATAAAACTCGGCGCATTTGTCAGGGATTATTAATGCAACCCTGTGGCATTTGGCGGGCGTGTCTTAAACTGCCACTCGTAAATTACCGAGGTGATAAGTAGATTGACGTATCTCTTTAAGTATTACTCGAGAAAATGATAGTGAGATGCGTGCGCGCGCGCGCGTGAAGATGACAAGAAATCCGCTTCTCCGAGCCCATGAAAGAGGAGCTTAGCGTCGTCTTCGTCGTACCGATAAATTTCCGACGAGAAGAGGCGAATCTTTCGCTGCGGCGAAGTGCATTCACGTGAGTCCCTTCGGGAATGCCTGGCTTAAGACCGCGTCTGGTTGAGACGTGGGGGTGCGGCTTCGACGACGAGATCGCCGTTCCGCGTGAATCGGATGAAAGAAGTGGAAAGGCCGTGTACACGTTATAAGGGTTGAATTCGGATTTTGTATACAACGGGTCCAGAACCGAGACGCATTCGATAGTTGAAGAAATGCGAAATTCCTTGTCGAGGGACGCGCGACGAAGCGGCGGGAGAAGACGAAAATAAATGGGAAAGGAGCCGTCTGTTGCCTCCCCTTGCTATCTCTCCTCTCGGCATTTTCTCCTCTCTTACCTTTTTCTCTTTCCTTCATTCCGCGTATCTTTCGCCGTTCGCCTTTCTTTCCGCTCTGTCTCCCCGCCGTCGTTTTCTTCGCACGCGCACTCCTACGCGCTCCTCCTATTCGCCGGTCGATCCTCATTCGTGCGAGAACTTCCGCTCAAGTGAATCTTTACGAGAACGGATGCAGAACGCGATGTAGACGCTGATAGAGCGAAAGATACGAGGAGGTAGGGTAGAGAGAGAATCGTCCCTCCCACGGCAAAACTCTCCGCATTCGTGTAATACCTAACAACGAGTGAAATTCTCGACTCTCGATTTTCGGAAACGTGCGCTCTTTTGCGGCGGCGAAACGTCTGGATCAACTGTTGCAAAACGGAAATCAACTTCCAGAACAGGCGATACGTCACTGTTAGATCGAAGGAAACTAGAAGTCTAGAATTAAGGCAAGAATATACATGGAAAGAACGATTTTGCTGAGGTAGCTAAAAATGTAGATACATGGAAAGAATTTTCTTTTAAAATTTACCCTGAAAATATGGTACTTGTGGTACAATACAATATTTTAAAGATTTTTACCATGCACTTCAGTAAAATTAATCAAACTTATTTTATATTTAATTATAGTTTTATTAATGAGTGAGAGAGATTTACATTAAAATTCTTCGAAATACAATGTTGTCTCACGACTATCATATTTTCAGGGTAAACTCTAAGAAAAAATTCTCTCCATGTAGATACAAATTCAAAAATAATTTTACTGAATTATCAAAATAACTATGTAGGAAACTCAAGCATAATGAGTAATGCTGAAAACAGTTTTGACATTCTAAACAATCAGTTGAGCGTCCTACATAATTATTCTAATAGTCTAATAAAATTATTTTCAGATTTGTATTCAGCTAAATTTTTAGATACTTCAGTAAAATCACGGAAAGAACTATTTTATCGAAGTATTCAAAAATTTAGGCAGATCTTGTTTATATTATTAGATCTATAAATTAAATCTAAAAATAATTTTGTTGGATCATTAAAATAATTATGTAGGAAGCTCAAGTATGATGAAGAACTGCAAAAATTCTAAGAATCAGGTTGAGCTTAACAAAATTATCTTCAAATCTGTATCTATAAGCTAAACTTTTAGATACTTCAGCAAAACCGTTCTTTCCATATAACTGAACACCGAGCTTCTCGTTAACAAGACGAAACGTGAAGAATACGCTATTCGAACTTAAGGTTTCAAAGAGTCGCCTTGTTCCTCAATGAAATATGCTGAATATGCCGAGCGACGAGCGTACCATTAGTAAAAATGCGAAAAAACGGCATCTCATTAGCGCAGAATCCCCTGTTGAACACTAATGAGATTAATTATCTCGTTGTAGACAATATGTCACATATATCGAGACGCGTCAGATAGAATCGCAATAGTAGGATTTAATAGGAATCGGTTCATCAATATTATCTTTTATTTCTAATACAATTGCGTAAGATGCTTTAGATGCTGAAATCATTTACATTTTCTTACATCATATATTAACGAGTGACTTCACTCGTATAAATATCTTGTTGAATTACGTTATTACAAAAAAATTTAGTTTGACGTTCATTTTATGTCGTAAATGCTATACTATGACATCCATTTTATATATCATAAATGCTATTAAGTTCAAATCCGTTATCGAAAATGCTCTTTGGAACCGGTAAGATTTATTATTTTGCGAATTAGTTTTGAAAGTAGTTAATTAAAAATTCATTGCTTCTAAAATTTTTATCGTAATGTGTGAACAATCTTAAAGCTAAATCGAGAGCACTCAGAGTACTTTAAAAATAAATTCAATGGAAGAATTGCATTATACACGCGTGTGTACGTGTATGTGTGTATATGTGTGAATCCACAGATTCTAAGATCGTGGAGTGACCTATGGTAACCGGAAATTCCGGAGAACTCATTAAAGTTAAATTAACCGCGGGGGAATATGCTTTCGATAAGATTTGGCAAGTGCTTTTAGACCGTTTCGACAAACAGTTTGCGTTTCGGGGTATACGGCTCGCGATTAATGCTCCAATCGGCGCCCATCGGTTTCATCATCTTTATCGTATACGTACGCGCAGTACGTGAAAATTTTCCATGGCAACGTCGAGGCTTTGCCTGCCGACCATCCGGGGTTTACTCGTTCGTTTATGCAAATGTAAATGTTAATTCGGATCAATCAGATCTGTTTTCTCAACGCGCCGGTCGTGCGAACGACGCGCCGCATCCGGCGTTTAAACGTGACTGCAATTTGAAGTCGCTTCGTTACAAATTTCCTATAATCAAATGGATGCCACGGTTTATCAGGAAATCGATAACGCAGTGCATAGCTCGCATTCGCACGTGCACGACGATATTTATCCACCGCATACAGTCCTCGGTCCCGGTAAAATATTTGCGGTCTCTCTCTCTCTCTCTCTCTCTCTCTCTCTCTCTCTCCAGGAGATATCATCGTCGGATGCATATCGAGTATTCGCTCATATATTTATATGGTTATCGGTAATGACAGTGACCCCCAAATAACCGGTCGCTCGCACGATTTGCATAATTTGCATAATTTGCACGATTTGCCTCTACTCTATTCGCTGTTATGTGCCGACTATTATGAACAAGCGCGAGATGAATCGCTTATCAAAGACAGCCTTCCTTCTGTTGTGGAATTTCTGTGGGAGGTAAATGTTAGAAACATTTTTGTTATGAGCTAATTTTGTTATGTTTTGATTTCAATTCAACTTTCTACAGAGTAAAGTGTTTAAACTTTAAAAAAATCTGTTTTTTTTTTAAATTGTGGTAATTTTTAATGGAGTTATGAGCTATTAAAGTTAAAATGCTTCTTTTACTTAATCCGGAATAACTCACAATCAATAACAAAAAATATGTTACAATTAGAACATTTTTAAAAAACGATTTTGAAGATAAAACTTCAAGCTTTTATAGTAAAAGATCGAAATTTTTTGTAAGTTTTTTTTTAACACATAACAAGTCCATAAAGTGAGAAAGAAATTTCTCATTTTTGTTCAGTTTTTAGTTTTCTATATGTAAAAATGATCAAATTCACAGAAACTCGAAAAACACAATGACCTTTCGAATGTAGAGATTTTAAGCTTTAAAACCCTTTTTTTAAATTTAAATTTCGTTCGTTTTTAATGAAGTTACAGCTGCTGAAGTAGCTCTACGAACTTTTGTTCCAACTCAATACTTTCGAGCAAGAAAATCCTAGAAAATTTATTAAATCTAAGTTTTATCGTGGAAAGTTTGCCTCGAAATTTGCATGATCGAAGAAAATTACGGAACGCCGAGCTTGCACATTACAGTTTGTCATTTACCGGACAAATGGAGCGGAAAGTAGACGGTAGCCGCAGACGCGGTGCACGCGTGATTTCCGGGCGTAACTGTGTGTCGTGATGAAGTCCGTCCGCTTGGAAGAACTTGCTAATTACAGCGAGGTATACGGAACGTATGCATAGTGCAACAACTAGATGCAATTTTAGAGACCGTGTAGCGAGAATATTATTGGGCGTGAAAATGACCGACAACGAGAAGTATACCGTTGTCGCGCGTCCTGTAAAGGTTCGTCTACAATACACATAGTAAGCTTGATTTAAGAAGTAAGAGTAAGAAATAAAATTAATTTGTTTCGCTTATGTCTATAGGCCCGTCTACAATACACGTAGCAAGCTTGGTTTAAGAAGTAAAAGTAGGTGTAATGGCCCGTCTACAATACACGTAGTAAGCTTGGTTTAAGAAGTAAGAGTAAGAAATTGACGTCTTATAAGTTAGCGGAACAAAATGAGCGGAATCGATTCTAACTAACATTTTTATTTGTTGCTC
>NW_017256500.1:1510313-1511672 GCF_001594055.1 Mycetomoellerius zeteki
GTACTGGCGGAACAAGAATAAAGTAGTTTGTTCCGCCAGTACGCTGAGGTTTTACATGGTTATTTATACTTATTTTGCAAGCAACAAATTGCTAAATTGTTTATTTCGAGAGCAACTAATTCGGACGAGGTCGCAGTACCAATTTTAAGCGAGCAACAAATCTTTTATTGATACTTTACTCTTGTTCCGCCAGCACGTTGAGGCTTCTCGTTGTTATTTACAGTTTTTCAGTATGTAAAGTATTAAAAAAAATGTTATTTCGGCAGCAACAAATTAGCAACAAATTAGCAACAAATTCCTACGTTATTTCTGCGTAAATTGGCTTTGTTGTAGGTATTGTTCCGCTAACTGAATCTTCCTTTAGCGAAACATCGTTTTTTTAAATAAACCGACAGAGCAACAAATTTTTTTCTTTGGCAACTTTTTAGCAACAAATGAGCAACAAATAAAAATGTTAGTTAGAATCGATTCCGCTCATTTTGTTCCGCTAACTTATAAGACGTAAGAAATTGACCAATCAGAGTCGATTATTCTTTTCACAATTGACTGTGATTGGTCAATTTCTTACTCTTACTTTTTAAACCAAGCTTACTTCGTATATTGTAGACGACGCCTAAGAGTTTAGAGTAGGAGTAGATGTACGCGTAAGCGAAATAAATTAATTTTATTTCGTACTCTTACTTCTTGAACTAAGCTTACTACTATATTGTAGACAGGCCTTAATACCGGAGACGCTGTGTATTCCCAAAGAATGACATCGGTTAGCTCTCTCTTTTTACGCATTGCGTTTCACATTTGTATGAACATTATAGTCGCACACGTTAGCCGCGCCCTGCCTCTTTTTCCTCTCGATTTATGATGTCTTCATGAACACACGCTATTCCATTGTACAGAATTATCGCGTGCGCGCTGATATAACGGTTGCGTTTGCATGAGACATTGACTACGTTGTCAAAGATATCATGAATGAATGTTGAAACGCGTGGTTAAGAAATGTAAGCCGCGCGTGTCACGCGACATTACACGAGTTTTATACGGAGAAAGAAAATTGAGATAAAAAAGATGAAAGTATTGCAGATTTGATCGTCTTGAACGCTATAGATACACACATTAACATACAATATCTTATTATTATTTATTTAAGTGTAAATGGATAGTAATTTAATTAATCAAAAAGTATTATTTATAAATAACTTAATTCTTAAATATCTATAAAATATTTAAGAGACAAGATTTAAGCATAGCTCTATGCAAAATAAAGTAATAAAAATTGGTAATATTTCTGGAAAAATTATTTTATATATAATTTCTACATTTATATGTAATTCTGCAGCTTCTGTGGCTGGGGGGGGGGGGGGG
>NW_017256500.1:1511755-1523176 GCF_001594055.1 Mycetomoellerius zeteki
GGGGGGGGGGGGGGGTACATTATGTTGCATCTGCACGCGTAGATCTGTATCCATTGGTAATGGCTTTCTCTCAAATGAAATATTCTGTGAAATGTGAATGGATGCATATCGATATAAATGGATTATAATGGATGAAGAGTTCTCTGGTCCATTTTATGATATTTTTATGCAGCTGTAAGAGCTAGTGTGGTTGTTAATAGCGTTACATTTTCACGCATAAATTACGTCCAATGTTCCATCGATACGATAAATTCTTGTATACAATAATTAAAAGCTGGTTTAATGTGATGAAAATTGGTTTTGTTCGTAAATCCAAAGAACAAAGTTGATGAAATAATAGGATATAATGATTCATTAATATGTATCATTCACAGTTAATAAACATATAAATCTAATTTTTACAACATTAGCATGATTATTATACTATTGTTAAATCACCTTTCTGTTTTAGATTAATAAATTATAAAGCTCTTTTCTCTTACAATTTACATTGTAATTTATAATTTAGACATTTCAGTTTACGATTTATATCATTTTAACTTATTTATGATTTATTTAATGAAAATCTCAAAATTAAATGAGAAATGAATTATTTTCAATCACTTTTGATAGCTATTCTTTCTGAGGAATATTTTCTTTCATTAGCGAGATAATGTTTATTTTGAGAAACTGAAATAATAATCCTGTTGCCTTTTAATGCAGCGTATACTTTCTTTGGGCTTTTTCCCCTCAGGCTACCGATTGCTATTCGTAGAATGTTCTGTCTGGCAATGCAGCTGGTTATTGTTTTCCGGAAATGAACTGCGTTGGAGTGCGATACATGTATCCAGTCCAATGCAATCCAATTTAGTTGATACCCTCGAATGTATCTAGTATGAGGCATCCACCAACGGTATCGATTTCACGAGTATCTTCAAGATACTCTAAACTTTCTCTAATTAACGATATCCAATCGTTTATTATTTGATGATGCGGCTGCTACGAAAGTGACGAAAGCGTAGATTATTTCCCCTTTTTATGGAGCGGTGACGCATCCTTTCTTGTCCTTTCCTTTAATGCATAAACCACTATAATGTATTCCTCGCTATATATATATATATATATATGTATATATATTCGCCGCTGCGTTAAAACGTCAGGTGATTTATTATTCGAAACATTTGAATATATACAAGGGGGATGACAAGGAAAAGATTTTAGCAAGGACATCTTCTGACATGTGAAGTATATTAAAGCAACATAAACGTGAAATAAACACGTGATAAATTTCTGTAAAGTTATAGTGTCATGTTTTTTCAGGATTTTAATATAATGTAACAGTTTGACTCTGTCAAATTCTACAGATGAAAATTTAGTTTCATGGAAGCTATATTAACAGTTATTGGAGTTATATTTCGCCTCGATGTAATTTATAATTACTCTCGTGTTATTCTAGATTCTTTTATTTTGCAAGATATTCTCTCGATATTCATAGATCGAATTAATAAAACTCAATTCAATATCAGCGTCGCAGTGCAACTTACGAGAATTGTGAAATAGTTTTCTAGCTTTAATAGTAACCGTAGATTCAATTACTCGCGTGTTATTCTGGGATTTTTTTTTATTTTACAAGATATTCTTTTGGTCAATGTCCGTAGATCGAATAAAACTCAATTAAATCAGTGTCGCGGTATAACTTAAAAGAATTGTGAGATTGTTCTTGCCTTTAATGGTGCTCATAGATTCACTGTAGAAGTCCATTGATGTTACTGCACGTCGTTTCCAAGCAAGTGAAATCGATGACTATGAGCTCCTCGAGTCTGAACTCTTTCGATCGACGATAATGTCCGTTTCCCAACTGACTCGATTAAGTCGTCGTGGAACTAGCTACGTCCACGTTGTAATTTCTTTTCCGTACCTAATGTTTTATTTCCCAGGGGTAACATTCTAAGAAGTATCGGAAATTACAAAAGCGACGTAATTACTTTATAGCATGAAGTTTAAACGAAAGGTGCGATATGCAATAAAATGCATTTGGGATATTGCACATCCGTACTATGTATCCCTCATTAAGTAAAACATTTAAGCAAATTATTTTATAATTCATAAAAATATGCATATCTTAATGCAATGCAATTGAAATCGGAAATATATTAACTATACATATCGCACCTTCGCGGCCTCACAAGAAAAATGCGGCCCTACAAATCGAAATTTTTTGAACTTTGTATTATGTGTCGACTGTATTCTAAATAAAACATGTGAACAAATTGAATTCAAATACTTTTCAAAGAAAAATACCTAGATTAAAATTTAAGAGTAGTTTTCAAAAGTAACATTATATCATAACAAGATAATCTAAATTTTTTCTGGAAAACTTGAAACGAGCAATTTGTGATTAGCACTAAGTTAACTTGTGTTTAACTGCCGTAATAAATAATTTTAAAATACATAATTTTTTTTCTCCCCTAAGTAATATAATATTTTTTACTTGTGTCACTTTTCGTGAAGAAGTATGATATATTTAACTACATTCTAATCAATGCAACGTGTTCTATTGTTGCTTGTCCATTATTAGCGATTTCATTTTATTCCCCGGAATTTATATAAGCGAAAGCAAGACATTAGTAACAAACCTCGTTAACTTTCAGAAAGAAATACGGGCTGCGCTTCGATCAATGCAGCGAGCTCATTTATTATCGTTACTCAGAAATAGCGCTAGACTGCTACGGAGAAGTACAGAAAGATTCCAACTCTCTTAGCTTTCGCACTTTGCCTCGCAGATGTTTCGATAACACCGAAATGTACTTTACTTGCATAGTTAACAACACCGATGTCTTGCGATGAAGGAGGCTGTTCGTACAAACAAGAGCTCGGATGCTTCCGTTTGAATGTTTGTGAACGAAACCGTTCGATGGGTGTCGTCGTGAGCATGCTATTGACTTGGCGATCGTTTCATTTTGCAAATTGAAAGTCGTACGTGAAAACGGCGAGATCGAACGAACTTGGATCTTTTTCCACTCGTCTCTCCGATTTTTCCAATCTTGTCGCGCAATCATCTCTACGCACGAGTGCTCTGTTGAATTGCAAATATCTTATGGAAAACCGATTATTTGTCTACAAATTTAGTTATTATTAAAGAATCTGTACACGCATAAACGGTATGTTACGCAGTAATTTGGCACAGCTCGCTCGTGTGTTATGTATGAAAATATCTTCACGTATTATTATGCTAATTTATCATATATTAACATGATAAATTGATCAAAATGCAAATTTGCTATGTTAAATTCATAAGTTATGCCGCATGCGTTGGAAATTGCAATAACCAGGCTCTCTGCAACAGATATATTTATTTAATATATCGTATAAGTATCGTTATTTTCTTAATTAAAAAGATTGTTGATATTTAATTAAATAGAATTAATTAAATACGGCTAGTATAGCGTTTAAATTCCTGGGGCCGTACATAAAATATCGCTTGATGTACTTTCGCAAGAGTGGCGCCTAATTGCGACATCCGAATTTTTTATTTTTCTTTGATCATTTATGCGCGATGCGTCGCAGCTTGAGCGACTTCAGACTTTTATCTCGTTCGAAGACTGACGAAAGTTTTGACGTGACGAGGCTTCGAAAACTGTATCGATGTACCTTCTCGCCGTTTTATCGAGCTCGCTGCACCGAGAACGCAAGAGAATCGTTGAAGAGAATCTCTCCACTCAAAAGGAAGAAAACAAGGAAGGAAGAAAGACGCAAGATATCGCCTTACGTCGCGCTTTTATCGGAAACAGATAATATCCTGTGATATACACCAATATAGAAGCTAGAACAGGCTTATAGTTCCTTTTATATATATAATTTCTTTTTGTTTTCGTCTACTTTCTATTTTTCTTTTCTTCAACGATTTCTTTCGATGTTTATTACGCCAATTTACGATATTTTTCTTCCACATAACGCGTTGCGACGATACTCGGGATTTTATTTCTGCAAACTCGACGTTTTCTCCGCTCTCTTAATTTTTGATTACTCACGTTTTAAACTCGTCCCTTTTTTCGCCATCACGCGATCGACAGTAGACAAAACATATTTTCCGACGTCGACGGTCAGAGAAAGAGAGAGAGAGGAGGGGGGAGAGAGAGAGACGAACTTTAGCTCTTTTACCAAGCTTTTTTCAAGCAGACACTGAAAAGGGCAAAGTGCCATCCACAGTATTTGTCTTTTCAACAACGAACCGTCGTGTATATCCGCGGAAGGTAGAATAAGTGGAAATTAAATCCCGGTTATTTCTACGCAGCACCATAGGGGTCGATCGAGAGATACTCGCAAATAACGGAGATCAATGCCGCAGAGAGCAATCAATAATAATATCCCGCTGTCCCTCGGAATAATAAAACGCTTAACGCGCAGCCGGTGCTCTGCAACTGTCCTATCGGTCTTATTGTTAGAACCAGCCGGGACGCATTGTTCGAACTTTTTCGATTAAAACTTTCACGGTGTCATTCTTTTTTCCCCTCTCATGCTGCGAAATGCAGCCAAACGATCATTTATGTACGTTCTTCTTGTCTTTGAAGGTAAATCGTACAGATTCGCTTGAAACAAAAATGTCAGATCGAAGATTCCGCTTTTAATATATATATATATATATATATAATGCCGTTAATATGTGTGCGAAAGTATCGTGATAAAATTTATAGAATTTAATTATTGAGCGAAATAAACATTTCAGGCATTTCTGTAATTTCTACCTTAATCCCACAAAATTATCAAAGCAAGATTATATATTAACATAATCCGTTTATACATAATCCGCGTTTTCACATTGTTTGAAGAAAACTAATTATGTATATGTTGCAATATACATATTTTGAATTAAAAAAAGAGAAAATATATATATAGCGAATTTTATTTCAAAATTCGACTGTGAAATTTGAGTTTTTTAAATTTGTTTTCAATTATTATATATATTTAAATATATATTATTATATATGTTTAAATTTTATATAATATTAGCAGAAATTACATATTTTATATATAAAATATCGCAATAATGCTTTTAGGTATTGAATAATAGCATTGGCGATTATTACCTAAAGTCGGATTACACCTGATCAAATTTGATTCAGCCGGATAAATGGAGATACTTTATTACGAACGCTGCACCGGGCGATTGGCCAAATGGAATCAATCCGCGAAGGATATTACGGAAAATGAAGAAAATCATAAATTCCGCTCTCTCTTTCTCCTTGCTACGGTTATTTAATCTTCAATAAACTACCGCTTTCCGACAATTTAAGAGTTTAATATCAATTATACGAGTATGCTTTGATTCATTACCTTCTTACCTCTTATCGATGCAAATCTTTCCGAGATTGTACGTGCTTCAAAGATGTGGAATGCATTTTAATTATCTTCTTATTTGAAATTTACATTAATTGTTTTACTTTGTCCAATTTGCTATATTTAAAGCTTTTGATCATTTACATTCGATTACTTGACACACAATTGGACTTTGCTTCTTGAAGAAGTATACACGATTATATTAATTAATCCTACATTAACTCGCGTGGAGTTTTTTAACGTAATTGCTCGCTTGGGGTGTTTTTGATATCCTATTATTATCTCTCAATTTTTATTATTTATTCTTTCACGATTTACAATTAAATAAATATTGATAATATTCTACAATGTATAATCCTTTAGAGATAACGCAATTTTTTTTAAATTGTAAAACAATTTTTACTAAAATAAACAATATTTATAAACAGTATTCATTATACATTTAGTGAATTTATATGGTGGTGGACACTTCACGCAAGTAATGAAGGATTAATAATTACAATTTTCTCGGTTATATTTGCGTATACTAGTTGTTGAATTAAAGTAATACGTATAATAATACAAATATATTATTCTAGTATTTGATGAAATAAACAATGCGAGTTGCTTCACAATTCCATATACTAATCTACTAATTCTCTTCATCTCAAATGATTCTTTAAAAGAAACCGTGCCTCTACTATAATCGGGATGGATCTTACGTAACTAAATGCTTACAAAACCACCCAATCAACGCAAGCGAAAATGAAAACGATAACCATGCGGTTGCCTGCGCCATTAGCTTTTTATTTACTGGTTTTTATTTGCCGATCGATGCAGGTATGTATGTTTACTGGCAGGATGTGTGCGGAGCAGGATGTTACACTCTCTCCCCACGTCGCTTTACCGTTAATTGCAACTGCGGAGAAAGCGTGCCGGACTACCCCCCATAAAATACGTTTATCACCCCTTAAAGTCGTGGCGCCTCTGCCTTTGTGGGACCCCATTAATACGCAAATTGCAGCCACGAGTTTCTCGCATCTCCCCATACCCGGTTGATACGCGCTATCGGCCAGCCGTTTAATTAAGAGGCAATTTTCCTTTAATACGGAATATCTTGCCTATTCATCGGTGTATAAATAAAGATTGGGCCAAAATAAAACGGGTCAGAGCGGGACGGTTTGGCAAACGATAGAATAGACCGAGCAGAATCAGAACATTGCAAATACATAGCTTTTACTAAGATAAACAAGATGGAAAATTGAGAAAATCGCGAGATAGGGAGAAAGCGACTTTCACAGATAGAGAGAAAAATTCAGACTTCTTTTTTTTTACAAAAACATATGATGCTTAATGAAATTCACAGTTTTGTTGCGTACATTAAAATGCAGGTACATAAATTTAATTTTATTTAATTTAATTTTATAAATTAATAATATCTCACATTTTTATTTTAGTTAGTGTCTTTTATAAGGTAACAATATTTTTAAAATCATATTTATTTATAATCTTTTAACAAATATATATATAAACATATCTCAAATATCTCTTTACAATTAGGGGCATTGAACTAATGATTTTTTATCTAATTTCCACATAATCAAGAGTAGTTTAGGTTGTTCTAAAATAAAAGAGGAATGTATGATAGGAAAAATTTATCATTTTGTGGATCACTAGTCTATAGCAAAAGTCCTGCGGTAAAAGAATAATAATCCCGGAATTTTTCATGGTGTATCGCAAGACTTAAATCGGGAAGAATATTATAGGTTCTCGTTTTACGATCTTGGCGCGCGTGTATTTCGAATTTTACGATTGTGCCGGATTAGGAAGCGGTTGGGGCAAAATAGCGTAAAAATATTCGAGAGTGGAGGAGAGAGGATACGCGAAGGACGTATTTTTGTTGTATCGTGGAACGGACAACGGTGCGGGTGGGCCGCCGACCACACGCGATTCGCGAGTTGGAATATCGTCCGGCATCGTCGGCTATTATCAACCATTCAATTGTTACTTTGTGGCTCGCGTATGGCTGAGTGCATACGAGCGCAATTTCGAGCACACTGCGTTGACATAACAGAATTTTCGGCGAAATTTCCACTATAAATCGAAGGTAAAAGGAGAAACGAGGTTCTACGATTTGTCTGTGTAACTTCGTGAAATTTTAATTACGACGATAAAACATAGGCACGCAAATTTCTTGTATATAAAAGCACGATGTTATTCCCCTTGTTCTTTTAATTAACGTGTAATAATAATATAAATATCGATTCACTGAATGTATTTTGCAAATATGAATGTATTATATTTGCGTAATGTTTATTTATTTTGCATTTTTGCCTGATGTCGTCACGATATACGCTTCTTCAAAACTTGTTTTTCTGTCCGTATGGCGACGGGATTCCGCGAAAACGTTTAAAAGCGAGATTTCACCGTCAGATATTCCTTAATGGTCCGATCGAAAAAAGATTTTTAACTGAATACGGAGAAATTCTGAAAAAGTTTCGTATCCTCTGCGAATGTAAAGATTATTTCTTGTGATTTCGCTCATTTTTCGTTAAATAAATGACTCTGCACACTCATAACTATTATTACTTTTTTATGGCAAAAGAAGATTAATTTATCTCGAAAATTCTTTAAGTTATAACAAATTTAAATTACAAGCGTTAATAAAATATTGAAAAACATACTTCCCACTTACACAGATGGAAAATTTAATACATTTCACAAACGGTTCACCCAAATTTTTGTGTTAACAAAAAAATTTAACATACAAGATAAATGTCTTAGGAATAATTCGAATATTGTGTAAAAAGTTAACACAAAAAATGTAACACTGACACAATTTGTATAAGCAAATTGTGGAAATATATTTCTTTAACAAAATTAATATTTATAATATGCTAATTGACATATTTTATTCATTTATCTTAGAATTTACATTTTAAAATATATTATTTTTGTGCTATTTATCTACTTATAAATTGTATTGTTTTAAGAAATATTGAACATCAGTTTAACATAAAACATTCAAATAACACAATCTGACAAGAATCGGTTTTCATATATATAAATACAAAATATTTTTTACTATATAATCACATTATTATTATTTTATTATTAGAAGTTATAAAATTTCACTTAATAGAAACTCGCCGAAAATATTTTGATTATTTTTTCACGCTAGTTGGGATATAATTAGGTACTTCGAACGTCGACTGGAAAGGAGCGCGAAAAGTCACGCACGAGAATCGAGTGTCACGAAAGAGAAGCCAGGGTGTTCGTGAAAAGGGCGAGGGTCATGTTCTCGATTTCCATCCTGTGAGACTGTAGCTATCCGAGAAGTTTGTGAAACCGCCGTGCTCACTGGCGTCTCGCATCCTAAATAAAAGCCGCGCGACTTTCGACCGTTAACTTTTAAGGATGACGTAGAGACACGCGCCCGAGTACAGACACGAACTTCCTATAAATTTTCGCCAACTTTTGCCGCTCCATTTGTTAGTCTCCGTCGCGCAACAAAGGGCATCGATCAAAGTGTTAAAGCGCTCGTCGACGCAGCTTTGCCCGAACGCGTACTTCCGATTACGAAAATAGTCGAGCGATACGCGACAGGTAAATCGACTGTCGCTATAATTTACAAAAGTGGAACGGGGAACCAAGAGCGATTTTGTAAAATTTTCGAAATAATTAGAAATTTGACACTTTATACATTAATGCTTGTTTCCTTCGATACAGATTAACTTTAACTTCGGCTCAACTCTTTTTTTTTTTTAAGAATTAACGCATATGCGCAAGATTTTTATTGGGTTAAGACTTAAGGTCTGATTGTACCAACGTTACTTTGACTTTAAGCGAAGCTTAAAACTTTCACTTTCTCTCTTTAAAGCCAAAAGAGAGGGAGAGATAGAGAGAGAGAGTTTTAAGCCTCACTTTGTTGATGCAATCCGGTTTAAGTGCACCAACGTTTGATTTTAAGCGAGGTTTAAAATTTTCTATCTTTCTCTCTCTTTTGGCTTTAAAGAAAGAAAATGAGAGTTTCAAGCCAGTTCGCTTAAAGTCAAAGTAACGTTGATGCAATGGATCTTCAGTATTTTCAATGTATGATTCCGTGAAGTTTAGTTTTAATTAATTCATTTATTATTTAATTCTAATTCTTAGAACTAGAAAAAGATTTTTGTCCGTTTCCACTAATAGATTAACTTCAATTTCGGTTCGACTTACTCTTCATCTTTTTCTAGTTCTAGTTTTTAAAACTAAAAAATTCTTAGAACTAAGAATTAGAATTAGAAAAAGTGAAGAGTAAATTGAATCGAAATTAGAGTTAATCTACATTGATGGAAACAGATATAAATCTTTACCACGCACATGTCATGATATTTGAAGATTAAATGATCATTATGCCGCAATGACTTTCGGAGTTAGATCGTATACTTGTCACATTGACTGATAGATCAACGTATACAGATTGACGTATGATCGCGGTTGTTTTCGTTCTTTCACGCTGACTCTAAAAATAGCCAAAATCTCATGCCTCATCGCGGTTTTCCTTTTAAATCCGGCCGAGAGGAGAAGTGCGATATGTCGGTAGCGGAACGAGAAAAGGAACGAGGGAAGGAGTCGCAGGACTGACGTATGAGAGACGAACTCAAGGAAAAACGTTCCGAGGAAGAGGGCGATAACGCGAGGAAGCGAAATAGCAGGTAGAGCGATAGGCGTAGAGATAAGTCAGCGCGAGCGAGATGGCACGATCAAGGCCGGCGCGGTACAGGGCATAGGCGATCGCGCCCGAAGCTCGCGGCTCGCGCTCGCCCGGCCCAAGTTAGTTAGCAGTCGATGCGCACACGCGACGCGCTCCGGACGTACTTCGCGGCACCGCTCCTTCCTCTGCCACGCACTCGTGTCCGCGCCGTCCTGTCGCGCCGTGTGTCGCTTCGTCAACTGTCGCACGTACGACGAGACGGCCCCGCGGAGGGAAACTGCGGTTTCCGTTTTCGAAAACACGCTTCCTCGAGCGACGAGCAGTCGGTTGAATTTCCGCGGTCTTAACGGAGCGATTGATACGCCGAGCCGAGTTTGCGATTTCCGACGCTCCGCAATCGTCATAAATACCTAGAGAAGTTTTACGAGCATTCGATAAACTACCGGCCAGTCTTTTATCTTGGTTCTCTTTTGATATTTGATTGCCTTTGCGATTCGAGTTATAGTTTTTTCGCTGGTACCGTTTGAAGATGTAATTCGTTCAATCACGTTCGTACGTTTCCTACAGGAGGTAGGAAAGCGACAGGATCTCACTGAAGAAGCAACGAGCTGCAGTCGTGGTTTACGTGAGTTATAAATAGGTAAATGACAATCACTTTTTTGTTTTGTTGAAGGTAAAATTTAGTATGTTTTAAACCTGTTAAGATATTTATCACACTGCTGATAGTAAGTTAAAATCGGAGTTTGAATACTCTTTGAATATCGGTATGGCTTTGATAACATGTAGTCTGTAAGTCTTCACCGTGTTGGTGTATATTAGTATTAACATATTTTTAGAGTGAACAGTTCCAAACTATTATTAACCACTTAATCACTAAAAAATTGTTTTAGACGAAAATTAGGAAGATGATATATATTGTTATCAGAGTTTTGTTAATTTTTGGTTATACAAAATATTACATTGTTAAAAATAAAATGTTACACGGAGAGAATTTTGTTTTAAAATTTATCCCGAAAATATGGTAGTTGTGGTACAATACAATATTTTACAGATTTTTACCATGCACTTCAGTAAAATTAATCAAAATTATTTTATTCTTTATTGTAGTTTTATCTCAATGAATGAGAGAAATTTATATTAAAATTCTTGGAAATACAATGTTGTCCCACAAAAAAATTCTTTCCGTGTAATTTTAACTCAAAAACGTTTTTGAGTTAAAGTTAACATTTTATTTTTAACAGTGTGTAATGTCGAGTTATATCAAACCTTTCATTTGGAATAAATCGCGGATGTTAGGCGATATCCAGAGTGTTTGAGTATCGGAGTTTAGAAAGTATTCGGCAGATAGGACTCGGGGTCGGATCGACGTTAACTGTGGATCAATCGCGTAATTCCAGCGACGGGACAGGATGGCGTTTATTAATAACTTCGTG
>NW_017256500.1:1523201-1530029 GCF_001594055.1 Mycetomoellerius zeteki
CCGGACAGCCGGCCTCTCCGTGTTTGACATAACGATAAATCACGGCCGTTCCTCGAAGCGGGCAACTCCTGCTTCGTCTTAACGAAGCTTTTCCGTCGATGCGATTGCTCTCCGTAGGTATATAGGTGAACCGTGAGTCACTACTTGCCGGCCCGATTTTCTGCCAGCGCGAATCATCGTCGAGGAATCGCGAGAACGACGACGCGACGGTGACGACACGCCCGTTTTTCGCGTCGTCGCGGAGAAAAGTTTGATGTGTGCATGCAATGAGGGAATACTGCGGATACAATATCGATCCTTTCACAAGTGTTTTCAAAAGTTTGGCGGTTGTACACCACCGCGATTGTTATTTGGAAAAAAAATGGAATGAAATTAGTATCTCAAGTATGAGTCAGCCTCGAGACGGTATCTGAAACTTTGTTGCGTGACGATCGTGTTTTCCCTCGACATAAAATAAAATTCATTTATTTATATGAACTAAGGTTTATGTAACGTTGAAGATTGAAATCGCTGATAAAATGTATGCTCTTTATTGTGAGAGTACAGTCTTTAAGATTTAATAATAATTCTTTATTCTACACATGTATAACGAACTGTATTAAGTAATATATACTCAAAGAAAAACATTATGATAGAAACTATAAAGATGACAGTTATACAAATTTTATGTATAAAATTAAGGTACATTGTTGAATAAATTATTTTATACTTGCAATAACTACAAAATAGTTTAGTCAACTATTTACATTAATTCTGCATGTAAAATGTGTATGTTTGTCACTTTTATAATTGTTACCACTGTCTTTCTCTCTGAGTGTATACAAAAAGAATTATTTCCATAAAAGCACATATTGCTAAAAATCAGCTTATAACTTCGTCTACGAAGAGGAAGGTATCGCTGTATCAATCTACCCGGGATATCTGACTACGTCATTGTCAGTCGGAGAATCATTTTGAACATAATCTTCATATCATATGTATATTATACAATAAAATCCGGAGCACAGACGGAATTCAGAGATGAGATCATTGCGAGTGCACGAAAGTAGGCGGTCGGGCAATTCAATGAGCAGCATGACGAAGGTCACGCTTAAGTCATCGGGCGCGTTAATGTTTTTTTCGTTTCATTTGCCTTGGTGAGGATTAATGTCTAGTTCGAAGCTGAGGATGATTGATGATTTCAGTTACCTTATCGAGACGTGTATTAGTCGAAAATTTTTCATATCTCCGCGATTTTCACGCAATTCGTAATTCTGTATCTCTAGTTCATCAGAAATGTGTTGAAACGCGTTGAGCATCTCAAACGTCATTTTAATTTACGAGACTATTCTTGTATCCTGAAGATCACTACAACATAATGTAAAACAGATAGCGAAGTTTCATACGTCAAAGACGTAGACAATGACGAGGGCAAGACGTGAAGCCATTGTCACGGGCGTCACAACTTAAGGCGTTGCTAATTAGCCAATTAACTTATGACGCCAAGTGAGATTTGCGTCACGTCTGTTTGCGACGAGGCGTATCATATATTTTCTCGTGTATCACGCTACCGCAAACCTGCAAGTGGATCTTGTCGCGCGGAAGTTTATTTTCTCATCATTTCTCGATGAAACTCCTGCTGGGACATAACGCTTCACTTGACAAATCATCGTATGTTTTGCTTGCTGAAGTAAGCATTCTTGTGCTGAGATATCGAAGTTGTCATCTCGTACATTCCAATTTTAAGCTTAAAAATTGTTCTGTATATTCACGAATATGATTCTCTCACAATAAAATAAGATAAATAGTAATAAATGGAAAAAAATAATATGAAGTAAGACAATAAATATATTAAATTTTTAAGTACTTTGGTTTTTATTACTTATTTTGAATTCAACTTTTGTGATAAGTAAATAAATTTAGAATAATCAAATGTATAACTAAATTAACTTAAATGTACAATTAAATTAACTTAATTACATGGTAAGTTAAGTAAGTACTCTGACATTTCGTTTCGTGAATGCAACAATGCATTACAATGAATTTCTTCATGGATGCAGAACGAGCTATCAAACGCACCTGCCTCGACGCCTTGCTGCTCGTAATTATGCGTTGGCTGCGACATAAGTTGAATTCTCAATTAATTATTTATCCGTATTCTTTTAGAGACAAAAAGGAATTATTAGCGCATGCTTATGATTATATATAATGACTTCCTGATGTCATCTTTAAAATCTTTTATTATAATGCGATTTTACGATAATGCTGAGTAGCTATGATACGATTACGGGGATAGCAGATATAAATTTTCACATTAATTTTAATTTTAAATATTCTTAAAAATACTCTGTTAAATAATTTTTTAAATATTATAGCTTTATAGTTAATTAAATAGTACGCGTGATGATATCATGTCGGAAAAATTATTCCAATTTTAATACAAGGAAAATATTTATGTGAACTTCCGCACTAATTATTGGAGCGTAAATTATGTATTCATAATTCAATAAGATATATAATTTGCAATCAATTGTGCTTATCAAACGAAGTTAAAATAAATGCAAACGTTTCTATCTTTTTCCTCTTCAATGCGGAGGTTAACTACTATTTTATTTTATTTTATTTTTACTTGGCAATTTTATTATGTAAATATTAAAGTAATAAAAAAATGTTAGCACAACGAGATGAATATGTTAGATACTTTGATAAAATCATATCTAGAAGGACGTCATTTAATATGTAGAACTCAATTCATCTCGTGCTTGCATCTGAGAAATTAATTAGCTTGCAGTTTTTGATTACAACGGAACTCTATATTTTACATTTAAAACGAATTACATGTAAAACGGCATTTGTCCATTTAACCGATAAATCTTATTGTGATAAATCCGTCGCAGACTTTGCATTAAACCGGAACGTGCCGCATATCATGCAACATGGCGATTAATTAAATGACGATCAGATATGCAAATTTGCCGACACCTCATCGAACGATCTCGATTGAACTAATGTTCAAAGTTGTCACGTTAATGGAATATATACGTTCTGCAAATAACGTCGAAACTTGGATCGCACCTTATCGGATGTCGTCCCACGTATAATTATTTCATCGTTTAAATTATTATTCCACCACGAGCTTTCTGGAAGCTAATCCCGAAAGCGTATCCCACATTTTTCTAACGTTTGCCTTTATGCTGGATAACGAAGCAGTTAATTAACGCATTCATCAGATATGCAAATTAAAAAGTTGTACTCTAAGTGACGAAATTAATTCACGAGTTTTTGATTCTCCACGGGACCTTGATGCGCATAGAGCACGCAAGCATCGTATTTTATCTTTGTATTACGATATTCAGTCATACATCGCAGCAAGTGAAATACAAATAATACAATAGACTAAATTAACTCTAATTTTTACAGTTTTATTTCGAATATGTACATTAATTGCACTCAGATAAATTAAAAACTGTAGTCTTTTCATTAAAAATTATGTTATTAAAAAGATGCGCGACGCAGCTGAGTTCGACTGCGCCACTGTTTGTCTATTATTCATTATTTGTACTTGTGTCAGTAAATATTTGCAGAGACGTGATTGTTAATAATAAAACATCTTTTTACTTTCTAAATTACTTACTAAATTTACTTACTAAAATATCATTTGAC
This sequence comes from Mycetomoellerius zeteki, assembly GCF_001594055.1. Classification (NCBI taxonomy): domain Eukaryota; kingdom Metazoa; phylum Arthropoda; class Insecta; order Hymenoptera; family Formicidae; genus Mycetomoellerius; species Mycetomoellerius zeteki. Next base: position 1,526,844 of record NW_017256500.1, read on the forward strand.
TTTTATTACATTAAAAATTGCTGACATGTATGATAAGAAAGAATTACATTCAATATTTGTTTTAATCTCTATATATCATTTGTTTATCTGGATGATAATGATTAAGAAATTGTTGTCAACTGTATTTACTTACAGTAGAAATATATGATCTTGTATATGATAATGCAAGCAAGTGTACTTCGTGTTGTGTCATATAACTGCGATAACTCGATAAAGATTGAAAACTAAGAGAGAGTAAATTAGAAAGAGATAGCAAATTTATGATACATTGTCGATGCTATTACGAGTAAAAACGATTAATAGATGGTCATGTTAAAAATTTCACATTTAAAATTCGGTTTTGTTAAAACAACGTCTTATATGAAGAAATATTATACTGCTTTTTCGTTCTATTTTTACGTGAAGATTTACTTTCTTTTTGGTCTTATATCACGAATTATGCCTTCTGCACATATATCGTTCATACATACATGATCCTCTCGAAAGTTAGCTAGTCGACGACTGGTTCTCGTAGTTTCTGTGATGGGTGGGTTCTCTTACGCTCTCTTGCGTCTAGACCACATGCTTCGCACACGTGTCGCATTATTATGTCAATCGTTAACACGTGCATAAATCCACGAACGGCGAAGGAACTTTGGTATGCCGAGGGCGTAACAACGCCGGATAAAGATAGGCTCCGGTTGCTAATGTAAACCGTCGTCAGCTGGAAAATATTTCAAGATATTTGCCTCTCTAGATGGAAAAATATTTCTCTTGAATGAAACTCTCGTCATGTGATATAAGAATATCTCTGCGAAATTTTTAGAATCTTTTTTCGACAACGAATAATGAGATATGAGTAAATGAAAATGAATAAATGTATTATAGTATGTCTTTTTCACGTGCGTTTATTAAGTATTTGTAACTAATGTATACGTATATATTGATTATTATTATAATTAAACTTACAAACTTTTTAATATGATATTTTATGAACGTTTAATATATATATAATATTTTATACATAATAATGAATAAATCTATATATTAGTATACATATAATATTATCAATATTTATATATATTATTTCTGTTATTTTATATATAATTAATGAAACATAACATTTGCAATATAATGACTATCTTTTTGTTAGTAGACGTGCCATTATTTTACCACATCCGATTTGCATGCTGAAATATGAGTTACAGCAGCGCGGCGTTAGCATTTTCTCTGACATTCACGATAGAATTTCCTACGTATTGTAAGACTTCTATCTTAAGCATGCGTGTCACTTTTGCGATATTACGATATTAAAAAAATATATTACGATCACGATATTAAAAAAAATGTAGGTATATAAATCCGTACTTTCTAGAAGCAATGCTTATGTCTACGTCCTTCCTTTGACGCACACAGGATATACATAACCGCAAGATGCCTGTGTAAATTCGCTATGTCGTCAACTTGTCTATATATAGGTATATGTATAATGTTGATAGCAAATGTTTCAATCGCAACTGGAAATTTCATTAACCGGTAGATATAATTTTAAATATAGATTTCATTTTGAGTAATTCAAATAAATAGAAAACGAAAAGAGATATTTATCGCTTGATATAAGATATAATAAATTTAATTCTAATTACATAAAAAATTTAAATTTTTACTTGTGTTACGAATATCGAAACAGAGCTTTGCGGCATACATTTTTGCAAGTTTTCTCGGAGATTGTCTTCATAATTAAGATCCGAAGTACCGTTCTTGTACCTTGCGTCACCTGGCTGCTTCAGTAAAGATGGCTCGTTATTAGGTATTTCTTTCAAGCGATTGCGCTTTTCCTGGAAAAGCTGTCTCTTGTTTCTTTTAATATTACAGAGGTTGAGCTTGTCTTTTAATGAATCCACTGTTTCCTTTCCAATGTCAGTCATTTCGACAAGACGCAGTCAACGTTTCCGATTTCTTTTAATTTTCTTTTGATTAAGGAAAGAATACTGCGAATATTTCTCTATTTCAGAAGACTTAAAGTTTGAGTTTCACGCCTTAAAATGTCATTGTAAACGTAACTTTACACACATTTAACAAGGCAATTAAATTAGAACAAGAAATCTTTTTTTCTGACCCAACTTTTTTATGTCTTTAGGATTTTTCAAAATTAAATTTTGCTGATTGGATGATTCTTTGGAAGATGAAGAGATAGATTCTTCATGTCGAAAAATCTCAATAGGTCCATTTTCAGAAAAATCAATTTTTTTGAGGTAATAGGAAAATTATCGTCATTTCCTACACAGTTGGAAAAAATGTGTTGAATTTAACATAAATCGCATTTCCCAAACGATCCACTAAAATTTTTACAGTTAATTTTAGAGTTAATTTTACACAAGATGAATATGTTAGAAGGTAACACAAATATTATGTAAGAGAATAAATACAAAGAAAGATAACATTGACTTAGTTTGTAAACAGTTTTATAAACATACTGTGGGAATATTTTTTTTTTTCAGAAGATTAATATTTATGATATGTTAAATTAACACATACTTCAGTCATTTGTCTTAGAATTTACGTTTTAAAACGCATTATTTTTATGTTATTTGTTCACTTACTCATAAATTGTGTCATTTTGACACTAAGAAACATTGAATATCAATTTCATAAAAAATCTTTAAATAACAATCACATTATGTTAAATTAACACTCGAATATATTAAAAAATTCAACACAAACTATTAACACAAACGTGAGTGAACCGTTTTCAACACAAATACACAAATTTTTTTACTGTGTAGTTGGTAATAGTTTATGTGATTTTTAATATAATTGTTTTAATTACTCTATTATATGTAAGTAAAATTATTAAGGTAATACTGTAGAAAAATCAATAGTTTACGAACCGCCATTAACCTGGACCCCCCACCATCGAAAATCAAATTCGCGATAGGTCAAAAATTTAGTGCTCTTTTGTTGCTAATTAGTTGCTCTAGAGCGAATTTTGTTGCTCCAACCGTTTAGCAGCAATAAAAAAAAAATGGGGGGGTCCAGGTTAATATAAAGCTGGACCCCCCCATAATGAAAAAATGGATATAGAGCTGCGATATCAAAAAAACAAAGGCACCAGATTTTGTTGCTTTTTTGTTGCTCTAGGATAGTGCAAAGAAATATCGAAAAAATCACATTGTTAAACAAATTCCGATAAATAATCAAAACTGC
>NW_017256500.1:1531309-1565777 GCF_001594055.1 Mycetomoellerius zeteki
ATATTTCGATAGTATACGTTCCAAGGAACATTTTAGTACCAAAAACTTGCGAGTAACAAATTCTATACATGTAAATTTTGGTCATAACGTTGCGACGCGCGACAATGCAGTTTTGATTATTTATCGGAATTTGTTTAACAATGTGATTTTTTTCGATATTTCTTTGCTATCCTAGAGCAACAAAAAAGCAACAAAATCTGGTGCATTTGTTTTTTTGATATCGCAGCTCTATATATATTTTTTCATTATGGGGGGGGTCCAGCTTTATATTAACCTGGATCCCCCCATTTTTTTTTTATTGCTGCTAAACGGTTGGAGCAACAAAATTCGCTCTAGAGCAACTAATTAGCAACAAAAGAGCACTAAATTTTTGACCTATCGCGAATTTGATTTTCGATGGTGGGGGGTCCAGGTTAATGGGGGTGTTTACGATATATTTTATGTTTTATGTTAGATTATTCTTGAACAGACGCCGGATGACTGTCGAATGGTACTGTCAGACGATTATAGTTAACCAGAGAATGTATTATTATCACATTTTATATATTTCGCGCTTCGAGATTTTTATGCAAATTTCTTTAAGTATATCAAAGTCTATAAATAATTTATTGCGAAAAAAATTAGTCGGAAATCGAATCCGGCTATTCTCTTGCATTCCATGCGAGCATCTTAAACCTTTATACCACCGAGGATTTGATACGTAATAAATAAATTCACACTGAATTATTTAAGCACTAAAAATTCAGCTTCAACCATTATGGGCTTTATTTCCTATTGTGAATTTACATGTACGATCCAATAAAATTCTTATTGTTTATATTACGTCGCCTGAAAAAAATAATATCAACAAAAAATTTGTTTTCAAAATCTTTAACGTATAACATATTTCAATATGTCACTATATTTGTGTAGTTACATTACGTGTTGTTGCACTCGTACGAGTGTAACATTCAACGAAACACGGGAGGTCGACGATTCATTTTTCGTTGTTTGCATCAAATGCGACACTAGCGGAAATCCAATACTATACGTGCCGTCGAAAGCATCTATATTGATTGGCGATATTTGACGAGAGAGGAGAAACCGTTCGTATCCCGTGTTTTTATCCGGCTGCCCTCCGTTTGAGGGTATTCTCTTCCGACGAGGGTCCACAAACATTACAAGGGCGCCGAGGATTGGGCCTTTAATGGATCTACTGTTTGCATCCCGGAGAAGAGAGTATCACCGGATACTTTTCTCGTCTTGCAATCGCGTCGCGCTTCGAAAATCAATCCCCCTATCCTATCGCATCGTATGAGCCTCGTGTCTCTACCCACATTTTTGCGATTCGTCTGCAGAATCGCTTCATTGCGCGACCGATCGCTTCAGGCCAGACGGCGCCATGGCTGATGTTTATAAGGATCGTCGGAGAATGAACTGAAGAGATACGTCTCGCTCTCCAAGCGTTTAAAGAGAATTTAAGTATTGCTAACTTAACTCAGCATTAGACAAATTGTTCAAGTTCTCTCATTTTCTTGATAAACATTTTTTCATATAGACTATATTATTTAAATTTTGAATAAATATTCTATCGCGCATAGTTAGAAATTATTAATATGCATGATAAAATTATTATGAATAAAAATTTTAATTTCCTAAAAGTTTTGTCCATATGGAGACATTTGAAGGAAATTTTAACGTAAGTATTAAGAATTTAACGTAATTTTGTCTTTGAGTACATTATTCATGATGAATAATGTACGCATTTACGCTTTTCATACAGTGTAATCTTTTGTAATATTCCAAGTATCGTTATTTATATTTAATACGCTACAAAATATAGAATAAAATGCGGTGCGCAATTGCATGCGTTATTATATGATTGCTATTCTTACTTACTTTTCTGTATATAATTCGTTTTATTTTTCAAGTTTACAAATAACTTGAACGATGATTGATTATTGAAGCAGCTCTCTCCCTCTCTCTTTCTCTCTCTCTCTCTCTCTCTTCATAATAATAATGAGATATAACGTAATATACGACTTGCGTGTAAATGAAATTAAAAGGCTGACAAATTCGAGAATATTAATATCGTCCAGAGAGATATGTGTGTGGCAACATATGCGCATCGCGCATCTCGTTAAAATTGGCTTTGTACTCGAATTATAACAATATTCATTGCCTCGATGCTAATCAGTGTAATTACCTGAAATATTCTCGTGGGACATTTCGCATAAATTTTATCATAAAATGCCCTTTCTCCTTCCCTCTCCTTTTACGCTTTTATCTGTAGGTAATGCGTTATTATGAGATCGTAATTTGATTTGCTGCGCCGGAATGAGTTCAATGCACATGCAGTTTCTTAGTCCTGTGCGAGTTTGTCCTGTAAATCGAATCGATCTTATTATGTTGTAAAACTTTGAGTTTTCCATTAGACGGTCGCAATTAATTTCTTGATAATGATGTCCGAGCTTTACAAGTCCGTGTTTCAAGTCACAGCAAACGCTGCATCGCGGTAGCTGCTTTCGCAAAGCCCACGTCTTTCATTATTTTTCTTTAATTACTTTTCCATTACTGGTTTCTTCGCGACGCCGAAAGTAAGTCTATTTTGTCGAGGAGACCGCTGTAGCACTTAACGTTTTAAACGAAGTACGAAGAATAATTGAGTATCGCCGTGCATCCGCGAATCAGTAACCGACAATAAATGTATAAATAATTTTAATCTAGAAAGTGAATTTATTGTTAATTTATTTCTTATTACTGTTATAAACATTCGTTGTTTGAGTCATTTAAATGTTTTTTATCGAGTCAGTTTTGAAGTTCATTCTTTAATAGAAAAGTTGATATACAAAATTGATAATTACCATAATATATTTAATTAATACTCATTAATCGTCATTGCATTATCGTCAGTACTGATTATAATTACAATTTATTGTGTTATAATAATTATTAACAAATATAATAATTAAATTAAAAAATTAAACACCCGATAATATATAATTAAATTTTCTTTTAATAAGATACGGATTTCTCTGATATGTTTGTCTCTTACATTTTGTGTATTATAATTTATTTTCCGAACTTTTTTAATTAAGATTATATCTATAATTATATACCAGAGCTCATTCTCTGTCGCGTATATTGCAGTGAGCATTAAATGCCGGTCATGATTCTTATCAAGAACCACATTTTTATCGACGCTTCCGGAATAAATCTTCGTAGCTTTTCCAAGTTCGCTGGGGTACGATGGCTATTAAGAGGACTGTGCGGTCGAGCATCGATTTTCTCTCTTAATTCAGGAAAGGACATTACTGCACCCCTACTACCGACTGGTGCCCACTAATATCATCGTCGGACCATGAAATTCCCAGCTCCTGGAAACGGCTCGCAGTATTCCGCGGACGTTAAAGCCCCCCGTAATTGCACCGTTGCAAGCGAAATGCGCGAAATGGTCGGTTCGCTCGAGAAAGCTTGGCGATCTACGACATTTCCACGTTATCTTCTCGCCGAATGTTAATTAACCGTAAAAGTGGTCGCCAAATTCTTACAAGGCAACCACACGAAGTGTTAAATTGTGATATTAATGAAACTTTGTATACATATAGGTTACATAAAAATATGAATTTAGAAAATATTAGTTGCGGCGGAAAAACAATTTGAAGGGTGAAATCATCTCTTATAAGTAACGCGGGTTTTAGCTTTTTTCGTTGTATCTTATAACTATAACTATAAACTATTCGACATATAAAAAACATTTTATACAAAACTTTCATAATAAAATTGCCTTTGTTTATTCACGTCAATAATATTTTTGAAAAATAAATAATAAATAAAAAAATTTTTTTAATTAAAAAAATTGTTTATTAAAAAGATTATTGACGTAAATGATTAATATGAAGAATTATTGAGAGGAAATTTTATTGTAAAGCTTTTGTATAAAACATTTTTTTTATATTTCGAATAGTTTTCGAAATATAACGGAAAAAACTGAAAATCGCTTTACTATAAAAGAGGTGATTTTACTCCTTCAAACCGTTTTTCCGCTGCAACGGACATTTTTTAAATTCATCTTTTTATATAATCTATATGTATACAAAGTTTCATTAAAATCAGAATTTATCACTTCGTATGGTTCCTTAGTCTACTTCATACGAAAAATATGTGAACTTTTCTGATATATAAAACAAAAAACATTTCTATTCTTTGTCTCTCTTTTTCTCAGTACCTCTTTATCTTTGCATATGCTAATTTTTTTATTAAAATTTTTTATTTTCTTTGTTTATAATTTATTTATAACTTTTTTATTTTTACTATTATCTTTGTAACTTTTATTTTTATTTTGTAGATATTATTTTGTATTACCATCTTTTTCATTTTTTTAATTTGTCATTTTTATATTTTTGTACGACTTGCCCTAAAATATTAAAAAATGCCTTTATTATTATTTCTCCTTTTCTCTTTTTTTTTTATTAAAAGTTTATTCATAGAGATGTTATTTCAATGAAATTCTGGGCACAGTGTAACAAGTATTTGAATAAGATGTCTCACATATTGTATTATGAAATTATTCTTTTGTGTATTGTTTGTGTGTGTGTGTGTTAAATGATAGAGTTTTTAAACAGTCTTTTATAAGAGTCTTTTTGCTGCGTTTATGTGTTATTAATTGTTTCCGATCCAATAATTCTTCATCGTTTTAATAGACTTAAAAGTTGCAGAGATGCTAAGAGTACGCGATTCACAGTTTTCTCAGGTGCCCAACAAATATATTGAAAGATTTAATAAGAATTTAGTGGAGTTGCGAAAACGAACAATAGCGACGACGTTTACTTATTCTGCAAAGTTGCATCGCAGCGATGGCGTGACGTAATTGTTTCCAAACCGAGAAACCTCGTCTGTGTCCAAGCTTTTCACAAAGTTTCATCGTATTTTGGCTGTTGGTTTCGGCCTCGTCTACTAAATTTAGTTCGCGTTGTCCGAACCCACCATCTTGGAATAATCCTCTTTCGGCGTTTAAGCTATTTCGAAAGCCCTTTAAGCTTGGGTACTCTCCTTCATATCCCTCATCGTTGCTCTCTATGTCTCAAGAACCAGACTTTAAGTCTGATTTACATTCGCGGTCACAAGTTATAGTTGGCAGCATAGCGTAATCCTGAATACGTGACGAGATTTCCATATTGTTACCCCATGATACTTTGCGACATTTGATGTGTACAGTTCATACACTCGTGTATCATCTAACTCATAACATAACTCAAGTATCTTATCTGAAATTATATTATTTTAATAATTGCACCAGCAAAGTATCGCATAGATTATCTTACGTTATTATTATAAAATTATTTTGTCATAATTTTGTTGAAAAAAAAGACTATGTATATTATAAACTTAAAACAAAAAAAGAGAAAGAGAGAAAGAGAGAGAAAGGGAGAACGTATTTGTTGGATTTCGAGTTTCAGTACAGGTATATATTTTTTACACGATATTTCTACTCAAATTACACACGACCGTTGTGCCCGACTATCTTCTGTCGTATAACGATAATTATTTGGTAGGCTTAACGAAGCACATAAATATATCGCGGTGGTTCGCTGAGAGAGAGAAAGAGAGAGACAGAGGGAAGGAGATCTCGACCTATCCAGCTCGTCGACCACATTTTTGGTGAACCGAACGGTATGGTTCACGGTTCGTGTGTTGCGGGGCGCGGTGCAAGAACCTCCCGGTTATTTCGGGATTGGTCGTGTCACACGGAATGCACCCGTGCGAACTCGGTACTGCGGCTGCGGAACACGCGCGCGTGTGTCCCGGAAAATTAATTTGCCCAGGGACGCACGGATATACGCGCGTATATGCGGATGGTTCGTTCTAATCGGCCGGACGCGGATTCTGACTTTGTGTACGCGACGAGATGCGCTCGGAAATACTCACAAATAGCCGGACATATCGAGCGCCAAGTGCCCTTGTCAGATATCGTATATACAAAGTTAATTAATGACTTGACGTTTGAACCGAATATCATTTAGGTTTTACATTGCCGAGAGAAATAACGTGAAAATAAAAGATCGATAAGAATAATTTAAAAGCGACACATAGAATTTGAACATGTTTTTTAATCACCAAAGAATAAGCAACCTCACAAAATGAAAATTTTTACTTTTAAATCATACCTAACTTAAGTTGTATATTAATTGTTTTTTATGACTGCTTACAATTGCAAACGGCGTTTGTAAAAATCAAAAAATCACGTAAAAGGTATAAAAGAGCAAAGTCAATAACATAAGATTAATATATTAATACATTTGATTAATATATAAGATCTATCTTTGAAATATGACGACAATCTTAATTTACTTTGATGATAAATTATACTTATATATACTTATATAATTTATACTTGCGTCATTAATTACGTGTATATTTTTGCGTATATTACTTTCACATATGTAACTTTGCTCTATATTTGTGTTATTATAATGATACAATTTTGTCAACAATTACCAAGCATTTTGGTTGGATTAGGATAAACTCTGATTTATTTACTTCGGTCGACATCCGGAAAATACGCAGTAGGTGTTATGTGCTTCTCGATGTAAAATCGCATTAAGTGCTAGTTTGATAACCGCAAACCACAATAACAACGATATGTCGTTATATATCGCGATATACAATACGTGATGGTTATATCGAGATCATATAAATTATTAATTTTTTTTTAGTTACAACTTTGCCGTTTAATTATTTTATTACTTTGACAATCAATTAACAAATCATCATCGTCATTGTTAGTCATTATCCAATTGCTATAATATTGATTATAAACATCAATAACTAATAATCACTCTGTTATTTAATATTTTATTTCAACAAAATCTTTATTTTTAACATTTCATAATTAAAATCTGTTTGCATCGCCTATTATTTCAAGTACCTCGCTTTTATTGAAACTAGAATATGTATAACTGAAAAAATGTGTTATATCTCATCCAAAGCTCTTACTCGTTTTAATGCTCAAAGCATTATGTACTTAACATTGCATATTTTTTGGGATTACATCGTCGGCTTCAGTAGTCTAAGCCGCATTGTCCGTGAGCAGTACCGTTCCCCACTCACACAAGGGATCATCTCGATTCCTGGAATTTTTTCCGAGCGTGCAAATCCATCCGCGATTACACTCAGTCCGTCAATAATCTGGGATCCATTAGTTTCACAGAGCTACCGCCGCCGTCACTCTACCGCCACCGTTAACGAACTTGCGGATAATCAATTTTCGGGAGGCAATTATTAGCTTTACTCGAGCGAAGGCCTCCACGTCGCGGGTGTGCGCCTGTCGTCCACGAAATCCTTTAATGCCAGCACTCCCGGATAGTTAATATCAATTTTCTTTCCCCTCTTGACCGGCGTGCGCAATATCAATTTTCTCTATCGTGGATAGTTGGATTTTCGCTCCTTATTACGTTAGCAATCATTCATGGCGTTCGGCACTCTTTTAGTCGACCGTCTGGAAATTACTTTCGCCCGATTTTTAATAACCTACCATCAATTTCCGCCTCGTGCTCTTGACGAATTACTGCTCGTTCTTTTACTTTTTCTTCTGATTTCTGCATGACGATACGATGTTGCTGGAGAGCCGACATAATTACCGTCTCTACGAAATGAGTTTCTGCAGATTACAAAGAAAAGTTGTGATTCTCGCAGAAATAACTTTTTCTTGTATATCGAAATTCACAAGTCTCTTTTAGTGGCTAAGAATATCTTCGTTTAAACAGCTGCGCGTATAAAAATAACTAACACTTGACTCATATACGGAAAAAAATTTATACGGATATTTTCTTTGCTGCAAATCTACTAATCTCGATTTGTTAAAATATATTGGCTGTCGTAACTATAAATTTATAAACCACGGCGAAGTGATTTGCTGTTGCTGCTGTAATACAGGTATCACAGTTAAGACATTAGCTGTGATACCTTATATTTCAGCTATCCATATTTTACATTTAATTACCGTACGCAGTTTTTAGTTATGGCAGCTACTTTTTTTTCCGTAATATTTTTTTTGCAAATTGCGTTTGTATTTCTTCTCGGGAGTTAAAATATTAAAATCTTTATTTCTCGCTCGAACTGCGCTTAAAACGAGCGTGTTAGTCTTTTTTTTTGTAGGAACCTCAAATAGCCCGTATTTCAGCCACGAACCGTTTTCGCATGTTTTCCATACCCGCGAGAACTTTTCTCATTATTCCAGTTAGCGGAAACCTACGCTCATGATGATAGATCAAACATTTCGGAAGCTCTCCGTAGCCTGCATTGGCACAGGTCGAATATCGAGACTCAAGTGAAATAAAAAAAAAAGGGAATCCCTCGTTCGCTTTGATTGCGTGTCGCTCGCCCACGCCGATCCCACGAACGAATCATTAAAAGCTTTAACGAACCGTTTGTGCGTATAATCGATGGAGCCGGAAGCTCTTCGCCGCCGTGCTTCACCACACGCGTTTCTCATTTTTCGAAGTGAAAGCACGCGAATTTGCATCACTCGTCCTCGTGAAACACACGAAAATCTGCCGTTAATCCGACAGCGTGTAATTTTTTTATCACACCGACAGCACTCCATGAACAAAATGTGACGATACTGGTGAGCTTTCGGTGGTTACGGAATAATCGAGAGAATAATCACGATTGTCGTGTCCCGATGCAGACAGATGATTTTAACGTGAATTATCTAGCGCGCAACATTTACAATCTTGTTAAAATCCTTGCGATATATGTAATTATACGTAAACAGTAACATTGATACGTATTGTATATATCTACTATATATATTTATTATATATTGAACTTTAAATACTAATTGTAAGACACAGTCATACTCTTTTTTTTTTACTTATTTATCGAAAGATGAAAAGAGGCTTTAAACTCTTCTCTTTTTTAGTCTTTCTTTCTCAAATAGTTTTAATATATGTAATTTTATGTAAACATTTTTTCTATTTCTCCAAAATTGAATGAGCTGTTTTTACACAGCTCGATCGCTCTTTAATTTCTGATATAGAGCTGATTTTAAACACAGATTTTTATAGACTGCTTTCTTTTTATTCGTTTCGCTTTATTAATGACTCTGATATTATTAAGAATTTAATTTAATTGCATTCTGTTTCCACTGAAAATGAGATTTGTGACGATTGATAAAAATTTCGACAATCATTTGTTAATTCAAGAATTGAAAATGGAGTCCTCGAAACATTTCGCATTGCAAGAGTACTCTGTCAGACGTGAGTGACAGCATGCGAGACAAAAAGAATCCATTTATTTTTACGTATACTATTCCAAAAAAAGAATTTCATGTGTTATTTTGTATCGTAATGTCCTTGCAATGATAAAATCATGGATCTTAAGGCATGGAAGTCCGTACTCTTATAATGATTTTATACGTCCTACAGTCGGTTGATTCGCCATGGACCGAGAACGAGAAGTAACCGCTATGGAAATCCGCGAGATTTCCATAAAACAATTACACCGAGTTTCCGTTGTTTACTAGTCGCAGTAATGTCGTTCGTATAAATTCCGACGAAACGTGCCCACAAGCAGAGCGCCAACGTAAACACTTGAAACGCTAATCTCGACGCTATTAGAATTTACGTCAACATCATTAACCCTCGTAATTGTTAATTAATCGAATCCTGATCTGTATCATTTGCAGCTTCGCTGTTGGCCATATTACATGGCTACGTTTGTATTCAGTTCTTGTGAGTGATACCTTGATACAAGAAATCTTATACAATGTTATATAAGAAATATTTTATCCTCAATAGAAATTATTGTTAACTCGATTTATTTCACCCTCGATAAAAATCATTTTATGAAAGAAATTTTTCAAAGATTTAGCGAAGTTATTTACATTCACGTAATATTTATGGCTTAATTAATCTGTCATAAATTCGTCATAATATTCATAAAATCATTTGATTATTGATACAATTTTTACTTTAATTAATCTATTACGAGCTTATTATAAATATTTGTGAAATTATTTAATTACACATTTAAATAAAAATTCTTTATTTAAACTTTAAATGTATAAAACTATATGAGAACAAGGAAATTAAATATATATGTATGTAGAATGTCTTACGAATTTCCGAGCTTGAGCGTGGAATTCTGGAGAGTTTCCAATCTTGACTTCGTATGCAAGATTATGTAGATTAATCTATGAGATTAGTTCCAAAATTGTTCCGATGTATTGCCATGATAAATCGAAAGGATTAGCCAAAATTATGCGTAACAGATACGTTTAACGAAACTTGTTTGCGCAATAATTTATCCGGGGTGATATATTTGGCACGATTTATCAAGTACGATACATCTAATCTCGACAATAATTCGCATTTTCCTACACGGCGTACATTTCCCTCGGGAACCTGCCACCGTTTTGCGAGAAATGGATCGTGCAGTCGAGTTAAATATTCATTACTCGTAAAAAATGAACTCGGGCTGCCGGGAGTCATCATCAACGGCGCAAAACTCTCGGGTGCCGAGAGTAATTAACAACAACGCCGCGCTATCGCGGCCAGGTTTTCATTAGCGAGCTACGTGTTTCCGCGTCGCACGTGGCGCGAATATTATTGCCGCGAACGATATTACAGCATCTCTCCACGGCCGTTATCGCGACGATGCAGCGAGCTATACGCGAGTACTGGTCGCGATAACTTTCCCGCCGTGTGTCCTTGTTTAATCGCGCCGATGGTTGACCGTTCATCACTGTGCCGAGCTCCTCGTTACCACTGCGGACACAATCGCACAGTGCCCACATGTGCGTGCGCATACAGATATCGTCGTTCATGCATGCATCACCGAGAAATCCGCAGTGGTCAACACACCGCAAATCCGCGCTCGAGATACGACGCGCCTGTTCGATTCTAATCGTGTCCGATCGCATTCCGGGGGCTTTTCGCATTTTCCGTAGCCATGCGCGGGCTTACTGTTTCGCTTAAAGCGGATTTCGATAGGTTGCACCCCGCATATGAGCACGCTCGGTGATCGATAAAGGGTGAAGGAAGAGAGGCTCGGAGAACTCGAGAGACTCTTTGAATACTCGCTTATGATTACGTTGACAGACATTTCCTCTTATTACGATTGAAAAGAATATTACAGAGCGTATTAATCTGCTGATTTAAATATTAGAGTGATTTAGGGTTCTTTAAATAAAAGTTTGGTTGGACACTGTCCGTTTTTATATTATGATACGTTTTTCAAAAATCAGTTTAGTATTTGTTCGATTTATTAGCACAAAAAGGACTAGTTTTATAGGGAAATTTGGGCCCCGGATGAACAACTTTGAGACATGCCTAAAATTTTAAGGTATCAAAAGAGAATAAAAAATTCCATAAGCCTAACTTTATAGGAGAGGTTTCCTGAGTGCTATATTGTCCACATTTCAATTAGGCAATTAAAACCTTTTGTTTCATACTTTGAGTGTCTCTCTCCCCTCTTCATCGATTAATATATATCACTTATAACTATTCATTTGGGTTCCAAAAAAGGTTTTAATTGTCTTCGTCAAGATTGGACATATTCCAGATACCAGATGATTTGAGAAATCGAATAAAACCAGTCCTACATGGTACACAATACATTATTATAATATCGAACTTTGAACAGCTGTAGCACTCAAGGGACTCATTTTACAAAGTTGTGCATATAGAACTTTTTAATCCTTTTTTTTATGCTCTACAATCCTAGCTAGGTCTCAATGCTGTTCAGCCAGGGCCCAAACTGGGCATAGTCCTTTAATTCAATAATTTGTAAAATAATAATAGTACTCTCTAAATCTGAATCAGTGGATAATCACTAATTATCCAGTGGCATACTTGGCACTGATAATCAGTGAAGTTCAACTAAAAACGAAAGAATGCTTGAGCATTGTATAACTAAAATACTGATATTTGCACGTTAATTTCAATCTTCCAATATCACATTCATTGAATTTAAGCACTAAAACAAGGTTAGTTATCACATAATAAAGATTAGCTAGGTTAGGAATCTCATATTTAATTCACTGATTACCAGCATACTTGGCACTGATATTAGTGATTATCCACTGATTCAGATTTAGAGAGTACCTAAAATATAATTTCTTTGTAGTTAGCTTGGAACACCGATGGCTTTCACATGGATCAATTAAAAATTATTTAAACTCTTATTATATATATGTTTGAGGAAAACTTTGAGATAATCATGAAATTAACATTAAAAAAAGATGTAAAGCTTCTTTCGAAATATCTTTTGCCCATATTTTTCAAAAACATTGTGGATTAATTAGGAGCATAATGGCATTTAACAGTAAAATTCATCATATACAGCACATATATTATTATTATTATTACATTATATATAAATAAATAATATATACGTTATTCTCTGATAAATATTTCATCATGTACATTAGCGTTGTTACATCCACAGATAATGCATTAACGCGCATTAACAATGAAACGTTTGTATCAACGATATATTCATAAATGCGATCATTTCATCGTCATAAAGTTTCACAGAGCGCGTACTTGCGTACTTTAAACACCCTTGATCACGTTCCGCGGATCACCGTATTTGCTATAGTGTGAAAGCCCGTTATGTCGCGAATCAATAGAATTTTACTGGTAAATACAGTATCGGGCAAAGCAATGCTTGCTGCCGAGCCCGTAATGTATCAAGCAAATCCAATATCAGATTATTCTGTAAGCTCACAAGCAATTTTCTTTACATATATTCTCACTCTAAATTTGATTCATTAATTTATAATAAGGCTCTCATTTACATTATTTCGCCACAATTTCTATATTAAGCTTATATAAAAATTTTATTTACGTCTATGTGTATATATTATGTGTTGTAGGGGGAGTTAGGGAGGGTTTCTTTACAGCAAATATTACTAAAATTAAAATTAAGATAATTATTATTTAGTACGATTAATTGATCGTCACACAAAAATAAAATAAAAATTCACATTTAAATATTAATTTATATTGGATTATAATTACCATTTTCAAATATTTTAATAGTTCTAAACTTAAAAAATTTTAATATAGAATCTTTCTCTCTCTCTGTTACGATTGATGTAGATAACGGAAGCATGTCAATCTACCACGTGACGAGTGACATGGAAAGGCAAAGGGGAAGCTTGTCTATTGCTATTTGTCACCTACCGAATGGTGTATGATGGTTTTGCATAATCGGATGGGTATTCTCGCGCGACCGAAGGTCTCGCACGATCAAAATAATTCCGCGTGTCGCGGTTTGTAAATAACCGCATGCCGCGTCTATTGTATCGCACTCCCCAATATGCACGCGCATTCCCACATATAACACGTGTGGGAGTCGAACGTGGTTCGTGAATACAGTCAATCACGGCAATTTGCATCTCTCCTGTCTGCCGCGCGTTCCCTCGGCCCACCCCCGTCCCTCTTCCCTCGTCCGTCTCTTCTCTTGTCTCTGTGTGTTCTCATCTCCATTATCTCTATCGGCTTGTCAAACCTTGTGCCTTTGGCGCAAATCACGTCTGATTGAGATTTCGGGCCGCATTCGTGAATAGAACTTGATTTATTCCTCCGCACATCGGCAGATCTCTCCTGGATCGCGTAATTCAAGCACATTAAAACCACTGTTGCATTATACGAAATAATTTTTGATAAGTAAAGAAATAAACAATGTTTTCAGCAATTTTCGTGGCATTCGGTTAAAACGAAGAGAAAAAAAAGAGAAGTTTATTGTTCCGAGAGTTTGAATTTTATTAATAGCTGGGGGGAATTGTGTTATTTTCGTAATATTTTGATGTTTATTAAATATGATTTTTAATATTTTACGATATTATATATTATTGAAATTTTTTTTAAACATATATGATTCCATTAGCCTCTAAGCGTCTTCGGATTTTTCGTACAAATACCTTTGTTCATGAAAAGCAATGTTACTTCAGGGAAACGCTGAAGTTTTGGGAGGAATTTACGTGGTGTAATAAATTCGCGAAGTTCATTCTGACGATGTTTATCGCTTCCATTACTTTTGGCGCCAGCCAAAATGGCCTCTGCAGCCGGGGCGACGTATCGCGATGCATCGAGTGCGATGATAGTTCAGAAAAATATTGCTGTAATAAATTATTTAGAATAAACCGAAGGATCGATACTCGATATCAATGCTCCCCCGCATCAACGAAGGTACTCGCTTTGGGAATTAAATTTTTTTGCGCGTATATTTAACTTATATATAGGTATATCCTATCACATTTACATGAACATGACATAAGAACTGATCGGAATCGCGGAAAAAACAGATTAATTGGAATTAACGTGCCGTTTTTTAATTCTCTAACTAGTATTGCATATTTGCAACATTTACTTTTCACGCATAGACATAAGAATATATCGGAAAATTCAGGATCTATGCAGTTTAGTTACATTCGATAATTTAGAAAAGTGTATGTAACATTGAACACTGAAATATAATTGCTTTGTATTGCCAGATTATGCGTTAATGTATTGAAAAATCGAGATATCGATAGATTTTTTATTTGCAAGATATTTTTGAGCAATATTAATACAAATTGATAAAGTTTTTTTCATAATAAGACGATCCGGTTAAAGGTTTGGAAAAGTGGATTTAAAGACTGAAACTTTGTAAGAATGAAATATTGTAGAATCTTTTTTTATTATCTCATAGGTTATTCTTTTAACATTATTATCTTAACATTGTCAATAATTATAAGCTTTCATTAATATCAAATTAATTACTTAATGATCAGTGAATAAATTCTGAAGGAATATATTTTATTGACTTCAATTCGATTTCAGTCATAGAAATTCTGAATTATTCAATTAAATTATCTATAATTTTAACGGCTCTGTATATCGTAGCAGAATACATATTTTTATGGGAAAGAAGAAGAAATTCTATGTTTTCATTTTAAACGCAAAAAATATAATAAATTGCAGATAAAAGGGACAAATATATGTAAATTGATTCAATCTGGTACATTTTTGCCGTTTGGTTGGTATACATTTTTTTTTATTCTGTCAACACCGAAGAAAATTAAAAGGTTCCACATTAGAATTTTCGACGTACACGACACAAGGGACCGTTATTGATTGTCGATTCACGAACGCAGCGACTGGCGGGTGAGAAAAGCGAATTACCTACTCTTTGCTCTTGCTGGCGAGGTCCGGAGAGAAGAAAGGTTTCCCAGGTACTTAGGACTAGCTATAACACCACAGACACATTGCACGTCCGGCGCACCGGTGCACCGCAGCCGTTTTCGTTTTAATTCAAGTGGCACGGCTGGCATTAGCACTCCGTGGAAAAAGGCAGGAACCCACCGCGCCTGGCGGTATGCAGCGGTCGTTCGTTTCGTACACGTGTGTAACGGGCTGACAGTATAACTGCGATCCGCGGTGAAGTCGACGACGTGCATGGACCCCGTGCGTGTGTCCAGAAAAATATTGTCCGCATCGTGGAAGGCACGTGACAGACGAGACAGGACTGCTTCTAGCTACGTGTCGTTCAATTTTGTTCACAGTTCTATTTGATCGAGTGATCCTGCATCGTGACGTTGTACTTGCATTTCTCTCTGTGACAAATCTCTCTGCTCGAGATTATTCTGGAAAGAGCATCGGGTGTGAGAAAGTTTGAATAAATAAATTAAAAGACAAAAATTAAATTTCTTGGATAATAATTATTTGTTATTTTATCATTAGGAGTCAGTAATTTTAGTAAGGAGAGATATGTGTGTATGTTACTTTATTTATTATGTAAGTTTACCTACATGATGATTTAATTGAACAAATTTAGATAATAATATATAAATGATGAAGATAATAAATATAACAGTCTTTATGTATTATTATAGATATTAATTTTATATATACATATATATATAAAAGGATATATTAAATATATATCAAAGGAAAATTATAAATTATAAAAGCATATATGTGTAAATTAAATGACTTTAAAAAAATTATTATATTAACTATGGAATTATTTTCTGTGGAAAGTATCATGATTTTATTTTTAGTTTGTAGGATATAAGAATATCATATTCTTTAATAGTTGAATTGTTTAAGTTTTATCGTAACAAAGTGGAAGAAAGTCACTCCATATATAATTCATAATGTAAAAGTTATTATAAAAGGTTTTAAAGAGCTTTAAAAGCTCGCTAGATTGCCAAGTTATAATTCGGTGAAAAAAGTTTGCAAGATTTTAATCCCATTCGCCCTCGTGATGCATTTTATTTCGCGGAAAAAACTCATGTGCATATTACATATATTTTAAAAACAAGTAAATAGAGAAAACATTCTCTCGTAAATATTTCAATATTTTATCTCCGAATCAAATATGCTCAGGATTATATTATAAATCACGCATTAAACAGAAATCTGGGATATCATCATAAAAAATATCGTTTTTGTATAAAATGTTTTTAAATTTTGATATATATAGTAGTAGATTAAATTACAGACAAAAAATGATATATAGATAAATGATATCTCTATCATTTTTAACAACCTGTTTTCAGAATTTTTATATGGAATTCTGTCTCTTTCTCAAAGAATTATATTCTTAATACATTTCCAAAAATCTTTTGATGTGTGATTAAAAAATGTAGAAAATAGACATTTAAAGGTATAGAATATTTACTTTTTTGTTACAGAAATTTAATCTTCTTTTTATTGCAGTAAAAGAATCAATTCTTTAAAAAATTTCTGAAAAATGAATGGTAATAAAATAAAAAACAGTTGAAGTGACTTTCTGATGTTATAAAATGAAATTATTTCTTATCAAATCTTTTCAATCGGGATCGATTTAAGCTTCAGTATTTTTCAATAAAACTCTTGAGACATTATCGAGAAATGTTAAGAAAATATTTACTTTTAGAAAAAAATCTTTCACAAAAACTTTCAAGTTTTTAAAATTTCCTGCAGTTATCTTCTTCAGGAATACAAGATAAGCGAGTGGAATAAAAAAGGACATAAAAAAATACATAGAAATAATATGAGAGTAAGGAAAATCGAAGTAATTTTCTCTGAGTCTCTGATATTAAAATAGAACTTTTTCTTGTTGCAGAAGTTGAGGAGCGCTTCGGTGGGAAGGCGCGCGGCGGTAAATTAGCGCGTCGTGCGCGCTCCTTCAAGGAGGATTTTCTGGAAAAGCTCTCCCACATGCGTTCTCCTGGTAGCGGCAGCGGTGGCGGTGGTGGAGGCGGGGGGGCAGCCACGAGGGCCGCCTCGCCCTCGTCACCGCGTACGCCGCGGGACAAGAATGCCCCGGGCTCCAACGACTCCGGCACCGCTCAGGATAAGAATCCCTTACGCGACTTGCACATCCACGTTCGGCAGGTGCAGTTAGCATTGCTTCATTTTCGGGATGTCGTATCCAAGAAGAAGCTCGAGATGCTGCCCGGGAACGGCACGATTGTCCTTGATACCGTTACCACGATACACAACGCGTTAAAATCTTATCTGCTCTACGAGAACAGGTGATTGTTTTGTATGCAAAATAGTTTCATTATTTAATAGTTGTTTTATAGGAGAAATATTACAACATTTTTTAAAAAGTCAGTTTTATTATTTTACTTAGTTTATTATTCTGCTTATTTTACTAAACAATATTATTAGATGTTGTGTTTAATTATATGGGGGATTTTGTTTGAACGTTGTAATTTTATTAATGAAAAAGAAGTATCTAGATTTAAATTGGAGTATAAGAAAGAATTGATTTATCACCTTTTCTCGGTTCTATATCCTGGCACTTGCAGCTCCACATTGGGGTCTGCCACGAATCAAGTGTACCAAGCGTTAGCGCAATTGCTGAAACTCTGCGACGATGTGCTGCTGCATGGTGATCAATCTTCTGCCTTGGACACCGAAAACGTAACGCACGTTATTGGATTGGTCGAGGAAGCAGTGAAAAATCTAGTAGCTCTAGCGCATGAGAAAATCGCTAATAAGCAAAAGCCCTCGTCTGCTACAAATAATAATAGGTAATTTTGCATTAATAGTGAATTAAATTTTAGTACAATATATCTCGAAATAGCAAAAAAAATCGTCGTCAAATAAAAATAGTATATTTTAGAAGTAAATATAAAATACTTATGTACGAATGATTGCATTTATAATAGAGCTGGGGAATTAATAGGAACAATACAGGAAATAATATCTGATTATAACATTAATGATGATATGAAACCTTAATATGTTTGATATTTGATAGAAAGTTATATGTGATTGATTATTAATTATTATTTGATATGAAATGCTTTCATGAATATCACAAAGTGTACGTTAATGTTGAAATTGGATTTCAAATCATGAATAATCTTTGATATGAAGATGATTGAAGGATAAATTATGAATGAAATCGACAAAATTTGCTCAAAATGAGCTAAATCCAATATAAAACGTGCATTATAAATTATAGAACTTCCGGGTATGGATCGGAACTAACACAAAGAAATTCTCTACCGGATATACCGTTGACACCAAGAGAACGGCAGATCTTGGAACAAACGGCAGCAAGTAGTAGCTTGGTTCGCAGCTCACATAGTTCCGAGTCAATTTTACGGGATTCTAGTCCACCCCCGAAACCCCCTCTACCTGACAGGTAACATTTGTTTCGTTATAAAAAGGAGAATAATAAATTATTTGTTATTGGAAGTTGAACGTGGAAACGCTCGATCCCTTGTAGAACAAATGTATGTTTGTCGGAGGAAAACAGCTCTTCTGGCACACCTCCTCCGTTACCGCCGAAAAGAAGAACGAGAACCCAACAGCTCCTCGACGAATCAGAGGGTCTTCTGGCATCTAGTCTCGATAGGGTATCCCTCCGAAGTCGATCTCCAGAAGATTCGTCATCTCTTCTGAGCGCATCAGCCGGTAGTTTGGATTCGGCTCTGAATCATTCCCGAGACGAAGACGAGATTCGAGCTATAATGGGACCAAATGACGAATCTTTGAATGATAGTATGGACCTAAGTCTCATGGCTACTATCCAAGGTAACGTTCGAACAATTTATACTAAAATGTTTATTTGTAATGTTATCATTCGAGTGTTCTATATTGAAATTTTATTTTTAATAATAGTGCTTAAATATAATTGTTAATTGTTAAAAAATTGTTATGCACACGTAATATAATAATAAAATTATATCATGTTATATTACATAACATAAAACGTTTTTTTAATGCATATGATATCATTATCATTTATCGAGTTTCGCAATTAAGCATTAGCAGATATTAGTTTCTTCGGATAATGTCTGAAATGGTACTATGAAAGGATTGTCGTAAATACATTGCCATATGCGTAAAATGAATAGTCCATGGTCGACGCTTACTCAGTATATTAGTTTGGCATTCTACTTGCCTTGGTTTCTGTGTCAGTCTACAATCAAACGTTCGTTCGACTATACAAATGAATTTCTATTGTTTGTGATTAGGATTAGTGCTCGAAAACATCAGACAATTTGACAGTTCGGACAGTTCGAATCTTAAGTTCGAACGTTAAATAGTTCGGACTGAATGTATGTTCGAACTATTTTAACCCACTTCAGAGTTGAAAGTTCGAAATTATTACATTTCGAACTCAGACATCACAAGTCATCCTCAGGACCATCCTGAATATGTCTAGGATGGCTTAAGATATTTGTAGGACGATATTTTATTTAACTGCTCTTTTGTTTCCAAGGCATACTATATTTGTTTAGAATGTGTATCCGAACCGTCCGAACTTCAGACATAACGAATTGACATTCATACTGATCACTGCTTAAGCTCTAACTGTTCGAACTGTCCGAAATATTCGAATTAGATGCTCATTTTTTTAAATTTCAAACTATTCGAATAGATCGAATATTCAACATGTTCAAATCTTTTGTCTGAGCCCTAATTAGGATTAAGTATTTTCTAATTAATAGTATTAAAAAAAAATTCGTGATTATTATGGATTCAAGATTTCCTCGCGCTTTAAATACCCTAGTCATTAATAAGCGGTTGAAGTTTATGACTTTAAGTATAAACTGCGAAGGTATTTTAGGAGTTTTACATAATATTGGATACATAGCGTATTAGTGAAATAATTAATTTTTACGTCATTTTTATAAAGTAAAAACTATTATTAGTACTTCTTGGGAAGAATGTGTATATTATTATTGTTATATATATTTTTAATATTAAACTGACAGTTTGTGTCTGTGTGTTTATTTTTTATATTTATTATGATAATATTAGATTACAGGATTTTTGCAAAGTAACGTATATTCTGTATTATTGTAGGCATGCAAGTTAATGGTACATCAAACTGTAATTGCTGGGATGGTTC
Source organism: Mycetomoellerius zeteki (assembly GCF_001594055.1). NCBI lineage: Eukaryota > Metazoa > Arthropoda > Insecta > Hymenoptera > Formicidae > Mycetomoellerius > Mycetomoellerius zeteki. The sequence goes on from NW_017256500.1 coordinate 1,551,641, forward strand.
TGAAACTAATATACCAAGTACTATGTTGCTAGGCCAACAAACACCTCAAGAAATGCTTAATCCATTTACTGGTGTGTAATTTTTTTTACTATTATAGAAATAAATTTTTTTATTATTAGAATAATTTACTTATAAAAGAGAAAAAATTGATTAATCAGTAATATTGGTCAATTAATAATTAAAATTACGTACATGTTGCAATAACAAGCTAAGAAAAGTTTATTTCAATAACGAATTAACAGAAACATTTAAAATTATTTCTCATTTTAGTTGTTGAGTTACATAACTTTTTTATTTACTCAAGTATTTCCAATTATTTACAAACATTGGAAAAGGAAAAAAATGCGAAGCTAAAATTACGCAAGAATTCTGAAAATAGTTAGTGGAACAAGTTGCGTAGGTAGCATCAACCTTCCAGCCTCGTGAATAAACAGTATCGTATAGATCTTCATCCAAAGCACAGCGAAATCAAGCGAAATATCATTCTTTTTTTTTTCATATATCGTAGTGGTATCATAGATATTTTTTGTGAAATGTCACGTAGCTCTAATTTTAGTTGGGAAAATGTTAAAATGTTTTTTCGTAAGAAAATTTTTGTGAATTTATTTATAATGTCTTTTTGCTTTATATTCTGAATAAGCTTGGTTTCAAATTAATTTTGTTTTAGGTATAGAAGGAAAGATGGAGCGATTGTCTACACAAACGCAGGAATCAGGCTTTGTTTCTATGCATTCTCAACGAAGTTCATCCCAAAGTTATACCACCGCGTCCAGCTTGACATCCAAGAGATCGTCGCAGCAGAGCAGCATTAGTTATAATTCTCAATCGTTTAGTGCACAGCAACAGTCGTTTTCTCAGACCAAATTATCATCGGACAGTAACGGCTCTATTTTTACACAGAAGACGATGAGTAGTTCCAAAAGTACTATTAGCACGACTAACATGTCTGGAAATGGGGACCCAGCTTTATTAGAGAAACTGGTAAATGTGGGTGTTGTTATGTTTTGTGTTTCTGTTTTATTTTTATTTACTTTTATGTGCTCTAATTTTTTAAATAATTTAATCATTTGATGTATCTATGATATATACAGGAAATGGAGTCGATAGTTACATCCGATTCTAACGGAGCGCCTCCAGCATTGCCAGAGAAGCGATCCAAGCGAAGAAAAGAACGACAGCCGTCGCAGTATGATAATGTACCAGAAAATGAGCATTTATCCACATGCACTTTGCACACTAGTAACGGAGATAGTCTGGATACCAACAAACCACCTCCTCTGCCTCTAAAGAAGCGGCATAGTAAGTAATCTTTTTATTAATTATTAATCGGTAATGAGATAAAAGAAATCAGTAGAATACTTAATAACATTTACAGTTGATGCTTTATTTTTTCAATGTCAATTTTAAGATATACGAATTTTGAAAAATACCGCATTAATAGATACTCTTCGCGAGCTAGTGTAATAATTTTGCATAATAATTATCTTTATGTTTAATTAATACAATCTATCAATACGCAAGAAATATCAAATAAAATAATATATTAGACATTCCACCTTTTGGTAGTAGGTTAAAACTGATGCAATGTTTTGTATCCCCCAGTGTTCCAATCAGTGGCATATTCTGGTAAGTGGGAACCTGCCCACATAATTCAACTACCCCTTCGGCAAACATTTTCACGCTAAATTAATATCCTATGTTTCACATATTTACATTCCAGGCTTCTCTTGCGGCATGTTAACTATTCTATTTTTTTAAATTATTATATTTCTTTTTATCCTTGGTATTTTTAAAATATGACATTAGTTGATATTGAGCTTGAATTTTTATTGATAATTGCAGCTTATTCATGGCTTACTTTTAATTTAATATTATATAATAGATATAATAATGTGCGGAAGTTTTTGCTATGGTGCTGAATATTACATACTAATCGAAAAACATATTTTTTATTGGTATAATGTATAATGTATATCATATACATCAATATATTGTATATACATATTATACACACATAATGATTAATACCATTAATACTACCTATTTATTTTATATTGCAATTTATTTCCACATTTGATCTATTTAAGATTTTACATTATACATTAAAAATTACATTTTTATTATATAATTTAAGGACAGATACAACACATTTTTAATATTTAAAATGTGAAAAATTTTGCGAGTTTTATACAATTCCTTAACACAAATGAATGAAAGGCAGTTCTGGTGAGTTTATGTAGGCGTCGTGTTCTTTTTCTAATTAATTTGACCTCTCTTACTAATAGTCAGTTAATAGTTACACTTCATCAGTTGTTGAACAGACTTAAAGCTTAGTTTCCTTTCTTACGTTAAGACAAACGGACTTAAAATTAAAGAATGTAGTGAAACTAAAGTATAAGAACTGTGTGTTAATGTGAACTCTTTTTAATTTGTATATACTTTTAATTTGTATATACTTTTAATTAAGTCTGCAATTACTAGAGCACTTGTTTCTATCGTGCAATAGCACAAATTGAGTGTAACAAGTGTATATAATATCTATAGCCATACGTAAAATGCTGTTTAAAAGATTTCACTTTCATTCCAGTGAGTTTTTTCATTTTTACACATCGCTTATCAAAATAATAATTACACAAGATTTGTTTGTGCATCAGTGTTTTCATGCAATCCATACACATACCACGTGTTTTAATATTTTATTGCAGTACACATCTCGTGCTTGCATTTATCAATTGTATTATACGCCATTTAAAAAAAATCAGTTTTTATATAGAATAATTTATAATAACAATAGTTATTTTTGAAATTCACGTTAATTTATTTACTTTCACGTATTTCAGTTATGGCATACATGGAGATGTTCGGGAACTGTTCCCATAGTAATAATGATTTCATCTCTGGTCTTGGTACTCGTCATTCTGTAGCAGCTTACAATTCCATGCAAGCAGAATGGCAGCAACACGAGATGTCTCTTACCACAACCCAATCGTGTTCCTTCATGACTCATACCGTGACTGCTCTACACGATAATTCAAAGTATTATTCTATAAGTTATATCGGTTTTGTTATCGTTATTTACTTTTTCTGTAAAGATACTTTTAGCATATTGTTAAAGAAGATAGAATCATCATGAGGTCGTATTTTTTCTAGCCTTTCTGTAACTACGACGCCGAGCTTAGTAGAGACAACAAATAATTCTAGTCTGCCTCCAGCATTACCACCAAAGAGATCTCGTTCCATTAAATCAAACATTACACCTCCACCAATATCACCAAAACCGACCATTAGCATGCAGAATATTCATAATGCGGATCCTCTCGTAACATCAACACCTCTAAAAACGGAGGAGCCAATACATGAAAAGAAAGATCTTACACCTTCTACTCCAGTAAAATTGGTAAACATTAATGTAATAATTTTATTATTGCGTTATTATTATGGAATTATAATTGTATAATAGTTATTAAATATTAATATGATTGTAATAATTTTATTTTAGAATAATAATGTTATTATGGATACAGTATTATCATCATCTAGACCTGCTAGTAATGCACTTTCTTCCATATCAGTTGATGAAAATACTCTTGAGCTAAGAGATATTGATCAAGATGATAGCATTTTAGATGAATTAGATATTAGCAAATACTTAGTGTTAAAAAAACCAGATGAAGAAGGTCCAGATATACGTGGTGGACATCCGGATGCATTATTAATCCATGCGACAAAAGCAAATAAACATGGTATATATTTTTTCTTAATTCATTAAACTTAAGATATATTAGTTTAAAATTGTTGAGTAATTTAATTTTATTAAAATTAAAATATAATTTTAAAAAATATGCTTTATATTATATCATTTATTTATCTTTTTATGCTGCATAGATGAAAAAGAATCAGGTAATTGATGAAATATTTAAAGTACAATATTGCATATAAAAAACGATAAATATATAATAATAAAATTATAGATAAAGTTGGATGAATTCAATTTTAATAAAGACAATGCACTTTTTGCAGATTTCCTGTATCAAGAAGCGTTTTTAACGACGTACAGAACTTTCATACAACCATTAGAATTAATTCGTAAACTACATAGACGTCATCAACGTTTTTCATGTTCTCCAGATGTTGTTAAACAAAGAGCCGCACGTGAAGCATTTTCTTTACTTGTTAGAGTTGTAAGTGATTTAACGTAAGTAGAAGCTCTGTTATCTATATTAATTACGTGCTCATATTCTTATATAAAGTTTGATTGCGATTTATAATATAACTAAATATTTACAGAATATCTGATCTTGATGACATTCTTCTGCAAACTTTAATGGAATTTGTACAGCAATTAGTGTGCAGCGGAGATCTCACTATGGCCAAAGCGTTACGAGTTAAAATTTTAGAGAAGCACACTATGAAGCAATTACAAGCAGCACAACCAATTCTCTCGTCTCTAAGTGTTACAACGAAACAAGCTTCCCTGTTAGATTTTAAAAGCGAACAGATTGCGGAACAAATGACACTACTTGATGCCGATTTGTTTATGAAAATAGAAATTCCAGAAGTGTTAATTTGGGCGCAAGAACAGAACGAAGAGAGAAGTCCGAATCTTACAAGATTTACTGAACATTTTAATAAAATGTCATACTGGGCACGATCTAGGATATTAGAACATCGATTAGAAAATGAAGCGAAGGATAGAGAAAAATATGTCGTAAAGTTCATTAAAATAATGAAGCATCTTAGAAAAATTAATAATTTTAATAGCTATCTCGCATTATTATCTGCATTAGATAGTGCACCTATTAGGAGACTTGAATGGCAAAAACACATTACGGAAGGTCTCAAGGAATATTGTGCTCTTATTGATAGCTCTAGCAGCTTCCGAGCTTATAGACAAGCTCTAGCAGAAACACAACCGCCATGTATTCCTTACATGTAAGAGTATAAATATTTGTTGTTGCTCAAAAAATACGAAATTTCATCTATCAAAAATGTATCTGTGTTTCTCTTGTTTTAGCGGACTTGTTTTGCAAGATCTTACATTTGTGCATATTGGCAATAGTGATTTATTACCAGATGGCACTATAAATTTCTCCAAGAGATGGCAACAATTTAATATTGTTGAAAATATGAAAAGATTTAAGAAAGGGTAAGTGTTTGCACCACAAATCATTAATTAATCTTAATGTATAACAAATCAAACCAACCAAGACTCCTCATAAATCAAAAGAACTAAGAAAGAACATGGGCAATAGGAGTCAAGCGCGGAAGACGTTGCGCAAATAATACAACTATAAAGCGTAAAACTTCTTTATTTTGGAATTAATAAATGGTTTAATTCTGGCATTTATATTCTCGATACGGGGGAGCTCACCATGACAAGTTAATATTTATTATATTTTATATATGTGAGTTTATGTTGTCTCTGAAGAAAGCTAAAAAATGAGCCGAAACATGTAAGCGCGTTTAATAAAATAAAGAAGTTTTACGCTTTATAGTCGTATTATTTGCACAACGTCTTCCGCGCTTGACTCCTATTGCCCATGTTCTTTCTTAGTTCTTTTAATCTTAATGTTATAAGTAATAAATATATTACTATATATAATTATCTTACAGCACGTACTCTTTCAAGAAACACGAACGCATTATGACGTTTTTCAACAACTTCAGTGATTTCCTCTGTGAGGAGGCAATGTGGCAAATTTCCGAGAGCATCAAGCCACGTGGTGGCAAGAAAGCACAGCCGCAAAACTAGAATATACCTAACCCTTTCACTGCCTGCGTCTCGAAAGGTTGAAATGGTGAATTAGGAAGTTTATATTTATGTAGGTATATACTTTTTGCGGAAAAAATAAACAAGAAAAATTTTAGAACGCTCTAAGAGCGGTGAAAGGGTTAGCGAGTCTATCCCTGTCCCATTCGACAGCCTCTGTGAGGTTGTCTTATATATTATTAAATCACGTGAAAATTTTAGTATGCAAAACTATGAACTTCATATTTAGCACATTCAATATGACATAACGCGTTATTTAACTTAAAGTAATTACACTTGCGAGCATCAATCAGAAATCAAAACGCCAAAACTCGGATTGACTAGAGAAAATTTCGATACGTAAGTAAACTCAATATTTAATCCAGTGCATTTTAAACAATCTTTCCGTTTGCTACAAACCAACATAACGTATTTACTATGAGGATATGCAATCTATACTTAACTACAAGCTGTAACGATGTTTATCGTAATGTTAATGAGAGAAACCCCGATCTTCAGCTATTCTAGATACATTTTATTTATTTGCCTTTGCTAGCGAATTGTATAAAGTAGTACGTGTTCTTTTTTTTCTTTTTAATTTATTTAGATGTATGTGAACGTCCATTTCTAGCTTTATGTAGGTAAGCGAATTTTTGAGCGTCAACAGAACACTGTTGATTACACAAGGATGAACACCAATTACGTTGATTAATGTAGGGCCATTGTAGTCTCGTGTTTGCGCTCTAGTACGCGCATATCGGGACACATGGTACGACTGAGCGCAACTGTTACATATACTATTGTATATGATGATAGAGAAAACACTTTTTTGTTGGCAACTTGTTAATAGGTCTCCAAGCTTTCAGCTTTAAATCACATGACTTACTTAGCGATTAGATGAATTAAATATGAACTAAATAACAAAAAATAAATTAAATACAAATTTGATTTAATTCAATAATTTATCATTATTACATAGATAGTTCTCTTAAAAAATCCCAGTCTGATCTCTTCAAAATTGTTGAACACTAATTTTTATTTATACATTCCGTAGCTCAAAGGGAAAAATCGAATTAATTTTTTCGCTGTTGAAAATACGCTGTATTTTTTTTGTATTTTGTTCTTTTAATATTTAACAGATATTGATACAGTTTTTACTCGTAGATATAACGGTATAAGAAATTTTGTCATATAATAATTTAGCAGTTTGCATGTGTCGTCTTAAAGAATGAATCAAGTGAATGAATCCGCCTTTTTAGTTTATTATTTGGCAAAATTATACTTTACATTTTTCTTGTAATAATAGTAAACGCATATATATACACACACACACACACACACCACAGTTAGAATTTATTGATTCTCAATCTTCATCTTTGATGTGCATACGCACATGTGTAATATCAAGATTTGTAATTGTTAGTGATACCTACAGCAACAAAAAGGGCCTAAACATTTAGTTAACAATTGATGTCGTTCTAGTACGGGTAATAACAATCCAGACAAATTAATTGCCAGGATAAATACGCGAAATTTTAAAAAGTAGTTATAAAGCTGCCATATATATGTAAAGAGTTAGTACCAATAGATTGAATTCTACAAAGCAGACTTTTATTCACAACTTAGATAAAAGATAAAATTTAATCTCTTCATTCTTGACAATTGATTACATTTATTTGATATTTATGGCAACTGCATATGAGGAAGGAAAATTCTTGATTAAAACTTAATGTGATAAAATTGGCTAATATGCAGTGTAAGCGAAATTGTATATAAAATTTTGTTTATTTATGTCACTTATTGGCGACGTAAAATGATTATTTGTAGAATTTTTCGGAGAAATAATTAGCTACACGCATAATATGTAATATGTATGTAGCAGCGATAGTATATAATATATATTAGTATTACTTACTATAATAAATCGTAAATGTTTAGTTCACACCGTGCGCGAGTGAATGCAAGTATACGTCTTATGGTTTTGTCCACTCTAGCTAAAGTCAAATGATTTACTCGAGGTAGGAAGTAAACAGAGATCTATTAACGCTGTAAATAATTTAATTTTACACATAATTGAATTTTCGCGCGAGTATTTACCATTATATCGATAATTGTAAATGTATAGTGCATTGTGTTGAACTAGTTTACTATAAGTAATCTAAGTTGATCGAGAATCATTGTGATGTCACGTTAGGTTCGCAAATAGCGCACATGCATGATTTTTTTTATATCGTCCTTATTCAGTTACGAATTAAATGGCAAGCGAGGCACGCAGTTAACTTGTATTTTATCTACTTTCTTTTTATCTTTGTCAGATTATTTTCTTGAGGCAGCTATATTTTTACATATAGGCTTTTAATGATATCTTTACCTTCTGGTGTTGATATATAACTGATGTTTATATATTTTGTACGGTATTTTTAGAAATTCTGACGATAGTCGAAAGGCCTTCCTAAGACTATTGTACGTATCGGGACTGTATCATAATTTCTACAATCGCGCGAAGATTTTGTTAGACTATTGGCAGAATTTCCCCTTTACTATATTACATACGAATATATATATATATAAGTAAACATATAATTTTAAGTACTGTATTACCAAAATACGAGTGAGATGATCCATTAAATGTGCAACGAAGAAATTAAACTCGATTTATCGATTTAGATAGGTCAATTAAGCTGCTTTGCGAGTAGAAAATTGAATTGCCAAGAAGAACGGAGAAACAATTACTGCAATTGCTTTCTTCTCGCGCTCGATACACGACTATAAACTAGAATAGGCAAGTAACGTGGCTGTATCTTCTTTTTCTATCGTTTACTAAATGTTTTTAGCTTCGGGGGAACAGTCTGTAACGGAAATGGACTCTAAAGAGCAATCGCTGTTAACTTTAAAGTTACGAATACGTGTAATTTATTGCATATACTTGGACTCTAAGGCGAGGTTTATTTATAAACTCTCGAGGATTCAATCGTACAATATTTATTGCATTGTGTATATATATATATGTATGTGTTGTTAATCTAGTCTAACAATACGAAACGAACGTTGTCAATATCTCAACGTACATTTCAGCGTTTAAAGTTCTAAAGAAAAAAGTTTATCCACGTCGGAAAACGGGCTTGCATCGGAATTGTTTGGCCCTCCCTCCCGTTGCGTGTTGGGCTTCCCTTTTTCTTTTCGACCGGGCGTGTATTTTACGCGCGGCTCGAAACTCTGATGGAATCGAATCAAATAACTCTCGCCGAATAAATGGATTAACGTTTTTCTGCGTGTATCGTCGAAGTGGAAGGCGATAGAACGAGGAACCCGCGCAAACCGTCGCGGGCAAAGAGCGTGGAATCCGAACGGTCGACTCGATCGATCCGTACTCGCGATGTCCCGCGTCGATTTGAGCCGGTCTTCGTCCGTAGCGAATACCGAATAAGTAAACCGAAATAAGTAATAATCGCTATCGATGTGTTTTACCAAGTCCTTCGAAAGATTACATGTATGTAACTTTGCACTCGCGTAGATCTCACGGTAAATATTTAGGAAGTATCACGCATACATAGAAGTACGTATTGACGCTTTTCATTGATTTACATTTCGTATTGCGCAGCGACAAAGATGACATATCCGTAAAACGCCACTTATAGGACGGTAATTATTAGAGAAAGAAGAAGAGAGTGAGTATGTGTGTATTAAAAAATACTGTCTAAAATAATACAACTTTAATGGTCCAGAAATTGATTCAGTTGCTTACGCCGTGTAATCGTAAACACGATAATGATTACAAAAATTTTTCGTTTTATATATATATACATACATATATATTTATACAGGATGTTTTAGAAATAGATCGTCTTTAACACATATTTTAGCATATTCTGTTTATCATAAGAAAGAAAAAATCATATAAACATGAATTAAGAAACGCTTCCTATCTAAGTTATGGTTTTTATTTATAACAGAATTTTTTGATAATAATTATTATACCAATTGATGGATTGGTAAATATATAGGGATTATTGCATGGTTTGCACGTTATCCCGGTTTAAATTCTTTGGATTTTTATTTATAAGAACATTTTAAGACTCGATGCTCTTATTGCTCTCTTTGCAGTTTCAGGAAATTCTCAAAAATCATATCGCTTCGTGTGATAAAATTTAAAATTTTTTAATATTTTGAATGATAGTACATGAGACGTATGTATTATTGAGAAAGAAAGATATTTCTAACAATCTCTTTAAGAAGTATTTTTTACCAGTTTTTGTTGTAAACAAAAAGTATTTATAATTCGGAAAACAGAGAAGGTAACAGAAAATCACTCTAATTACTGTTTCTCAGAATGTCGCTGTATATAGGGAAATTCAAAATAAAAGGGCCTTTAAAACCCTTTAATGAGCAAGTCTGGACAGTTTTCTTTAAAAATTGTCAATGTCAAGGAGACCTAAAATAACAGTGAAGAAGATTTCAGAAAAAAATATTTTCCGGCTCACATTCATATATATAACCTTTTTCTCATTCTTACTATAAATAGAATATGCTTCTAAAATTTTGCCACTTATTTCTAAAACATTCTGTAAACAGACATACACGCAGAGTGCAGAGGAAACAAATTACGTGCATTTCAAATAATCACGATTGTTAACTGCGTTGAGAGGTGTTTTAATTAAAAGTATAAAATTAATTATAATCTGAAAGAAGTGGCTTTTCAAAGTGCGCATACAATCCAACGTGGAGGATACAGATCTAAGTTCGCGTCCAGTATCCGGACGTCTCCGTGGAACAATAGTCAATAAAGAAATTAGCAATTCAGTCTGAATATAAAAAGAGAAACGAAAGAGAAAGTATAGCGGTATAAAATCGATGTTTCAAGCGCTCACATTTTGAATATAAGCAATATCTCGCTGCATTTAACAGGTAACTCCCTTCGGGCTCGGTGACACGAATACAGCTACTTCGCACCAGGCGACAATGGGATTGCAATTTTTGGAATTTATTAAAATGTACACCATATACCGCGATGCAGAAAGGATCCGATCGAGACACGTTCTCCTCGATCGCTTCCCAATTGACGACGTTGAATCTTTGTATACTCGTGATAACGCGTATATTCAATATTCGTATATCTCTCAGAAGCATACAGGGCGTACTTTTTAGACCGTTTAAACGTGTCGAGAGGAAGGCGAACATGTGGCGAGCGGAAGGCGAACACGGAGCACCATTCAATATTTTACGGAATATATATGTATCATTCGTAAGGATTTACGAAACTGTGCACCATAACGAGGTATATACAATTATCGAGAAATAAAAACGGAAGCGAACAATTGATTAAGCATATCAAATAAGTACGTGATATTACTAAGTGTCACCACGACGTCCCTCTTGACTGTAACGATATAACCGTGGCAAGTTTCAACAGAGACACACGGGTGAAATATACATCATGCTCACACGCGTTTTCATCGTATGTACAACTTTATTCCGTAGCCTATCGTCATATTTTTCTATCTGTATTTTTTAGTACGGTCCATACACCGCGACGTGTACGTCACGGGTATGAAGGATACAATTTGTATTCGGACGATCTTTCCATGTCGACGCAATTAATGTCACTTCGTGAAACTTGTATATCTTACGCAGATATATATTTTTCCTCCTTCCTTTGTATTACGAACGATTTGTGTGCGTAAAGAGTTTTGGATCAAATGTTATTGCTTTCTTTGTAATGAATGTACGAAGAAATGAAATAAAAATGTGTTAGTCGATGGTACTTTTGCAGTTTTGTAGCTAACTGCGTTCTTGCTTACCTCAATAGAAGCAAACAGAAATCAATGCATTGGAGAACCAAAGATTTATAACTGTTATACATGTATGATACCTGTCTAAATATGTAATATTTATGAAAAATAATAGTTGTAATAATAGGATATTACATTTTAAAGTATTCTTTTAATTAAAGAAACTGAATTAAAAAAATTTTTAAATAAATATTTCATCAATTAAATTTCAAACTTTTCGATTTTTAGTTGCAAATATGCTTTATTAGAAATTAGAAAATATTAGCAGTTTATATTTTATTAAATATTATCAAATCAGGATTAAGAGTTGTGTATATATAAGGCAACAACTTATTTAATCATAAGCTAGCAATCAGCAATTTATTGCTTTTTCATACAATATGGTTTGAAGACTATAATACAAATAGAGAAAGACGAGAGAGAGAGAGAGAGAGAAAAACTAAAGTTATAACAAGTGACGAAAAATGTTGCCGAAATATTATAACACAACAAAGATATATGTGTTGTATAATATAAATACTATCCATGTGTATATTAGAACTCATGTATTTATACATGATATTTATACATTATATCAGACTGCTGTTTTTCATGTATCTATTATATTTACTCGAGGCTGCTCGTCCTACTTTCACGAATCTGCTGGTTCAAATGAATAGTGTACTACATCCTTCGTGGCATACTGTCTCTCCATCTGAAACATATATTGGTAAAGTATTAAAATATCTAATTAAACCAATCACTGATTAGTTTTCTCCGCTGAATACATCCATTGACATAAAAAAAACGCTATTTAGAATACTGACCCTTATCTGAACAATTGGGTAAGGTTGTAACAAGTAATTGATTCCTGCTAAAACAGTCATAGTTGCAAGCCATATTGCAGATGCCAAATATGGATTAATTCTGTACTTATAGCCATAACTGAAACGATCTTCGCCCATAGTTTCAAACTCATGGTGTAACTAAAAGGAGGAAACAAAAGAGATATATAAGAACATGATAAATAAATTTCAGAAATCTTTTGTACATGTAAATTCACCGTTTCATGATAATTTTTCCTGTATATCGGTATGTCATATGGATAGTATGGATCTTTAGCAGCCGGTCCTATCTTGGGTAGATTCGGGTAGTCACCAAGACATTTGTCAGGGGGATAAGGTTGATATTCCTTAGGATGCAAATGATATTTCTCGGCGATCTTGTCATGATCCTTTTTTGAATATTCTTTTGGCTGCCAGAGGTGGTTCCATGGAAGTGCTGATGACAAACACAACATCAATTAGTTTCATCCTTGCTACAAGACGAATCTTTCAATATTCAACATGTTTTTGTAAGTTTTTCCAACGCATCTGTATGCTAAGTTTTACTGTGTATTTCACTGAATATGAAACAATAATTTAATAATAGTAAACAATAATAATAAATAGTAATAATTAATAATAATTTAATTATATAATAACAGCAGTCCTAACCTCGTTACAGTACTTGATGGAGCAGCAGCTTTATTTACATAAAATATGATGAGAAGCAAATTGAAAAGAACATGTATAGTTACTTACGTTTGTCATAACATCTCACTGTAGTGTACAAACATGTTTTATTTCTCAACAGTTGAATTGACAGCCTACCAGACTCTCTGGTTAGAGCCATTTTGTCGCTCTAAAATGCGTTCCAAAACCTTTCTAGTTTCTACTCCAAATTGGACTTCAAATTCGAACGGATCCCAGTAAGAAATGACTGTCAATTTGATGTCGATCTGATATATTTTATATATAATTATGTATAAATTATATCAATTTTACATATAATTATATATAATTTTATTTAATTTTGTATAATTAAATATAATTATATATGAATCATTTTTTCCCGGGATAATCAAATTTGTCGATCGACTTATCGTTTTTTATATTTGTAAAAAAAATTAATTTGCAAGTATAATTTATATGATAACGCAGTTCAACGTTGTTTCGCTCGAAATCTATGCAAAAATATGCATATCGTAACGGATACATTTCTGTTGAGGAATATTCCATTTTCCATTAAGTATATCTTTGGTTCGCGTTTATTCGGCTCGCACTTCTCGACTCGCTGCGGTGTGCTGCGGAAGCGATGCGAACGCCATGTTCGGCGATTGGCTGGGGAACCTCAACGCTACCGCTACACGGCGACTCGGCGAGAGAGTGAAAATATGGCCGACAGCGTGCATTTCTCGGAGTCGTTCGGTACAGCATAGATTTTGTGCGTTCTCGTGTATCTCTGATAAGAAGTGTACGCGTGCAGTGACATACGCGGAAATGATTCCAGGGTGTCCGTCGTGATAGCGTGGAGCCCGGAACGGTACGTGGAACCCTGAGATGGGCGGCACCGTTGGCAAACGGGATGCACGTACTGTAGAGAACACCGCGCTTCGTCAGCTCTGGTTTACCTTCTGGCTTTGTTTCTAATTACGAAACCGTATTTTAGTCGTGAGACAAGCTGGACGAGCGATCGGCACAGTGTTCTCGAGCGCGTTGCGTTATCCTGTTTGCTCTTTTCGACTTTAATACAGTTCTGCCTTCGGCATCGAGAGATGAGAAAGAGATAGAGAGAGGGA